>NC_054701.1:22405959-22462802 GCF_016097555.1 Gigantopelta aegis | reverse complement strand
AACAGACAGTAAGTGCAGTGGGATAAGCAACATACAGTAAGTGCAGTGGGATAAGCAACAGACAGTAAGTGCAGTGAGATAAGCAACAGACAGTAAGTGCAGTGGGATAAGCAAGGGACAGTAAGTGCAGTGAGATAAGCAACAGACAGAAAGTGCAGTGGGATATGCAACAGACAGTAAGTGCAGTGAGATAAGCAACAGAGGGTAAGTGTAGTGGAATAAGCAACAGACAGTAAGTGCAGTGGGATAAGCAACATACGGTAAGTGCAGTGAGATAAGTAACAGACAGTAAGTGCAGTGAGATAAGCAACAGAGAGTAAGTGCAGTGGGATAAGCAACAGACAGTAAGTGCAGTGGGATAAGCAACAGACAGTAAGTGCAGTGGGATAAGCAACATACAGTAAGTGCAGTGGGATAAGCAACAGACAGTAAGTGCAGTGGACAGTGGGATAAGAGATAAGCAACATACAGTAAGTGCAGACAGGAAGTGCAGTGGGATAAGCAACAGACAGTAAGTGCAGTGGGATAAGCAACATACGGTAAGTGCAGTGAGATAAGTAACATACAGTAAGTGCAGTGAGATAAGCAACAGAGAGTAAGTGCAGTGGGATAAGCAACAGACAGTAAGTGCAGTGGGATATGTAACAGAGAGTAAGTGCAGTGAGATAAGCAACAGACAGTAAGTGCAGTGGGATAAGCAAGGGACAGTAAGTGCAGTGAGATAAGCAACAGACAGGAAGTGCAGTGGGATAAGCAAGGGACAGTAAGTGCAGTGGGATAAGCAACATACGGTAAGATTAGCAGCAGACTGCAGTGAGATAAGTAACATACAGTAAGTGCAGTGAGATAAGCAACAGAGAGTAAGTGCAGTGGGATAAGCAACAGACAGTAAGTGCAGTGGGATAAGCAAGGGACAGTAAGTGCAGTGAGATAAGCAACAGACAGGAAGTGCAGTGGGATAAGCAAGGGACAGTAAGTGCAGTGGGATAAGCAACATACGGTAAGTGCAGTGAGATAAGTAACATACAGTAAGTGCAGTGAGATAAGCAACAGAGAGTAAGTGCAGTGGGATAAGCAACAGACAGTAAGTGCAGTGGGATATGTAACAGAGAGTAAGTGCAGTGAGATAAGCAACAGACAGTAAGTGCAGTGGGATAAGCAAGGGACAGTAAGTGCAGTGAGATAAGCAACAGACAGGAAGTGCAGTGGGATATGCAACAGAGAGTAAGTGCAGTGAGATAAGCAACAGACAGTAAGTGCAGTGCGATAAGCAAGGGACAGTAAGTGCAGTGAGATAAGCAACATACAGTAAGTGCAGTGAGATAAGCAACAGACAGTAAGTGCAGTGGGATAAGCAAGGGACAGTAAGTGCAGTGAGATAAGCAACATACAGTAAGTGCAGTGAGATAAGCAACAGACAGTAAGTGCAGTGAAATAAGCAACAAAAAGTGCAGTGGGATAAGCAACAGAGAGTAAGTGCAGTGAGATAAGCAACAGACAGTAAGTGCAGTGAGATAAGGAACAAACGGTAAGTGCAGTGGGATACAGGGGCGGGTTCGAAATATTGTAAAGGAGTGATCACAAAAGTCTAGAAAGAGCACCTTTGGGTTGGACGAAGGCTAATGAGCTGAGCTCCAAAAGTGAGCGAGATCTTTTGGAATGTTCAGTGGAATAAGCAGTGGATATTGTTCAGAAATAAAACTACCCTCTTCAACGTGACTCACCTGAAACATTGTAATTCCGCTATATATTTTATCTTTAGTACCAAATTTATCCTGTGGAAACACGTCCCCATTTCGTCCAACAATCTTTATGCCAACATTTTTCTTCTTAACTTTACCGGAAACAGTTGTGACGTGTATAGTATATGTCGTTGCTAGGAATGAAAAACAAAACAACATCAAATGTATAAATTAGAAAGTGAAATAAAGTTCACACAAACTTCATACTAATTTAAACAGCTGATGTTTCAAATACTAATTTATACAGCTGAAGTTTGTGATGAATGAAAATTATTTCCTGTACTAATTTATATATTAGTATGTGAAATATGTTCAGTTTCTCACATAGTTCAGCTGTATTAATTAGTGTGTGAAACAATGTTCATTTCGAATAAACTTCAGCTGTATAAATTAATATGTCAAATAATGTCCATGTATCACAAACATCAGCTGTATAAATTAGTACGTGAAAAAAAAGAATTGATATATCACAAACTAGTATTTGGAAAAGGAAAGTCTGAACAGTTGCTGGATCGAAAAATGACGATATTGTGGACAAGCAATTATACTACTATTTACTCGTCGCTTCTCCGAATACTCTCATATGAAACCAAGTCTGGATAGAATCGACAAGACTAAAAGCTCTATCTAGTATACCACTCTCAAAGATTTTTTTTTTAAAACACTCCTGAAGTCGGTGGGCGAGAAAGTTATTTCCCATATCAAAATAGCAGATGTCGAATCAGCCACTGACGAAGGAGAATCTGAAACTGAAGACACCAACTAAACTGCTGGAATTTGGAAGAAATACCAAAGACGAGAGGACGTGGGGCCAACAAACAGCGATAGTCAAATGGTTGAAGTTCAAATCTTGGATATGAGACTGATATTCGAGC
The DNA here is from genome assembly GCF_016097555.1 of Gigantopelta aegis. Lineage (NCBI taxonomy): Eukaryota > Metazoa > Mollusca > Gastropoda > Neomphalida > Peltospiridae > Gigantopelta > Gigantopelta aegis. Next base: position 22,460,185 of record NC_054701.1, on the reverse strand, counting down.
TATCGAGTGGACTAAATATCAGATGTTAATCATTGTACATACGAACTTTTCCGTAACTCCTTTCGATGTGACCCAATATATGTATTATATATATATAGATTATCACTGATTGAAATTTTAAAATAAATGGAAACCAATGCAAAATTTCGCTAGCTCACACAAATCCCCCCGAATCAATGGGCGGTTGGAAGATATGACATTAAGATTTGTTATTACTATATATTAAATTGGGGTATAATGGGTATATTGGGGTAATGCCGCAGACAAGTCCATTAAAAGCAACACAAACAAGACCGCATATAGCACGTCATTCGATATACTAGTCATGGTGCAATGTTACATCCTTCCCTCTAGAGGTCTGCTTTTGATGAAAGAATGGAAACGTTTTACAAACATTTATTAGTAGTTCATTCATTTTATGATTTGACCTCAAACAAATTCCAACAGAACTAATTTTACGTTAAAATACCCTAGCGACTAGTATATACAGCATATACAATGTACAGTCAAATATAGGTTGAGTGCACTTTGCTACCAAAACTTGTGATTTGGCGATCGACAACTTGAATCCTAGAGAGCTATTCAGGCCCGTAGCCAGCATTTCCAGTAGGAGGCTTCGACTATGTATTTGCCGGGGCCTTTTGGATATGATATTGCTTGAGGGCGCAAAGCGCCTGAACATTGTATGGGGTTCTAGGCCCATGCTGCCCCAGAAATTAAAAAAACCCCTAAGTTTAAAACGCGTTTTCCTGGCATCTGGAAGTTAAAAATTGATATTTTCAAACAATGATTTTCGATTATTTTGCAGATTGTATTTTTGTTATTAAGGTTATTTTTTCAAGGTAATGAAATTCTAGCACACAACAGGAGTTAAAGGTATTAACCCGAGGTACATGTTAAATATTTTCGGTAATTGCTTATTGTAACCTTAGTAACAGAAAAGGTACGTGTTCCTTAGAACTATGATCAGTTCCGTTAATAATGAACATATTTATGAAAAACGAATCACATTACGTTCATACAAATTATATCATCACGAATCACCGCCAGAGTACAGATGTAGTCTTCAAACGTTTTCAGCAAAGGGTATGGCATCCCATTTCATATTTGTCACTGATGTGTCATATCATAAAAATTGGAAATTACCTTTAAGAAAGTACGCAGCATTTTCTAATTGACCTTAATCCTACGAGACATTTTCAAATTCAAGAGCACCAAAACCAACCTTCCTTCCCAACCTGTCCTGGACGGAGGAGCCGGAGAATGTCGACATCTGCCTCCATGACAGGTGTGTGCTACAACAGCTTGTTCAAAATGTGCACGTTAAAACCCATGACCTGACCTAACCGGATTACTTTCTGTTGTTAACCTTTATTTCTAACTTTGGTTGATAAATCAATGGAAGGTGAACGGTAGTCAGAATAGTGTCACCAACATAACGTCACCGGGGAGGAGACACGCCTTTTGGACCTGGAGATATGGCAACAAACAATCGTCTTTCGACTCAGAACTGGACATTGTCGCCTCTGTCCCATATACCTCAAAATGTCACCATCCATTGAATTTCCCTGTGACACAGGAACACAAGACCCAGAGCACATACTACAAGAGTGTCCTACATATACCACCGACAGAACACGCTCTTGGCCAATACCGATACACTTTAGAGACGAGCTATGGGGAACCAAATGTGAACTGATCAACACACCACAGTTAATCAGGAACATACAAATCCGGATCTAAATTATGAGCCGTAACCAACAGAACGCAGAAGAAGAAGAAGAACTGTTGTCATTGTCATGTAATTATCGAATGCTACGAGGTCTCTCTCTCTCTCTCTCTCTCTCTCTCTCTCTCTCTCTCTCTCTCTCTCTCTCTCTCTCTCTCTCTCTCTCTCTCTCTCTCTCTCTCTCTCTCTCTCTCTCTCTCTCTCTCTCTCTCTCTCTCTCTATATATATATATATATATATATATATATATATATATATATATATATATATATATATATATATATATATATTTACCAGATTAGTTAGAAATTCTGAATCATGTGCACTGCAGCTTTGGTAAGGGTATTACTTTAACGCTTAAATATATCAAATAAAATATGCGAATAAAAATTGTTTGTAGAACAGCAACAATTAAAAATCTATAACGTTTTACTTTTTAAATGTTTGAAAGATTCCACACTATTGTGGTTCCAATATAGATTAAGAGTATGGTATTATAACAACATTGCAAATTCCATTTCCCCTGGTACGTTTGACGCAATATACTGGAGATAAGTAGGTTTTTTTTAATATTCCATTCACCAGGGCCATGCCTGGCGCGGGGCAAAGGGAGTGGGGAAATCAGTTACGGAAATACGAAAGCTTGTCTTTTTGTTTTTAGTTCAAAAGTGTTTTTTATATCTACCTGGAGAAGACCCTGCCCTGGTGCTGACAAATATTATGAACCAAGTTTAATGAACATTAGCCAACGCGCATTTTGGTAGTTTTCACAAAAAAAAGAGAAATGTTTTATTTAACGACGCACTCAACACATTTTATTTTACTGTTATATGGCGTCAGACATATGGTTAAGGACCACACAGATTTTGAGAGGAAACCCGCTGTCGCCACTATATGGGCTACTCTTCCGATTAGCAGCAAGGGATCTTTTATTTGCGCTTCCCACAGGCAGGATAGCACAAACCATGGCCTTTGTTGAAGCAGTTATGGATCACTGGTCGGTGCAAGTGGGTTACACCTACCCATTGAGCCTTGCGGAGTACTCACTCAGGGTTTGGACAATGCTTAGAAGTCATCTGTGATTAAAACGTGCTAACATAATTTGACATTAACAAAATGGTACCAAAGAAGTCTACTGGCCCGAAATTAAGTTTGTTGAGTGTATCGTTATTGTTGTTAGTCACAAGCCATTTCAAAAGTATTGAATGGTTTTAGAAATACATGTAACGCAATTCCCGTTATAGATATGACGGGTGCGGGTTCGTTGACAGAGCGGACCGATCGTTTCTTTATTGCGGCGCTGTCAATAGTTACATCAGAGCCGTACTTTGATCAAAATCCGGGGGAGGGGGGCACTACTTTTTATAAACAAATGAAACATTATACAAATTAAACCCTAATCATAGAAGGCACAGAAGGGCGACAGAACACGGAACAATGGAGATAATGCTGGGAGAGAACAAAGAAAGAAAGAAAGAAATGTTTTATTTAACAACGCACTCAGCACATTGTATTTACGGTTATATGGCGTTAGACATATGGTTAAGGACCACACATATATCAAGAGAGGAAACCCGCTGTCGCCACTTCATGGGCTACTCTTTTCGATCAGCAGCAAGGGATCTTTTATATACACCATCCCATAGAAAGGATAGCACATACCACGGCCTTTGTTATACCAGTCGTGGTGTACTGGCTGGAACGAGAAATAGCCCAATGGGCCCACCGACGGGGACCGATCCCACACCGATCGCGCATCGAGCGAGCGCTGTACCACTGAGCTACGTCCCGCCCCTAGGAGAGAAGAAGAGAACATGGGAGAGAAATACAGGGAAGTAGTAGGTTTCGGTCGCACACGTTTAGACTTGTATAGCATAATAATTCATACATACATATGTACATACATAGATACATACATAGATACATACGTGCATACATACTCGTACATACCTTAAAAAACGAATTGTAGATCTAAGTAGTTACCCTAAAATTAACCTTTGCATGAATTGTTATACGCCTATTGTTAATAGTTTTCCACAAGTGTTGTATTGAAATGAAGTATAGTTTTCGAACTCTTTGAAAATACAAAAATCATTGTTTGCTTTTTATAAGATACTGCCATCACACGGTTGTACTTGGTGAAACCATGAGCACTTTTCGAATAGTTGTTATGTGGCAGCTAAAATCCATATTAGCGTATTATTGTATTCATCTAATAGAATAAGTGTAAAATTTTGGAACAAGCTAAATTAAGAGACTGGTAGTTTGACCTTCCTTATGATTACCACTGCTACTACATGGACATTCCTGTCCATACATCAATACATTCATCTTTCCCCGCCCATATGCTGCCTAGAAACTGATCTGTATCTATTCGAATATTCTTACCATTCGCTGTGACAAATAATAACGCACAGAAAACTCCGAACGTTGCCAACAAGGAACACATTTTCTCCTATTGCGAAAAGCGGTTTGTTTCCGTGAAACAGTTTCGTATCTACATAAGTCAACACTCCACCTTTTGTCGTATCGCCATGTGTTGTAGCAGCTTAATATAGTCCGTTGTAGAAAATAGTTCTTTATAAATCTTTCTTTGATAATTATAAGTAAGCTGACCTCTGTAATATTTAACTAACCCATTGGTTTGAAGTTATTTGTTCAGGGCGACCAACCTAATGGAAATATTTTTCCCGAATTTTCTGGTATTTTCATTTTTAAGAGCGCGAACGCCCCTTTCAAAACAATAGTTTAAAGCATGCGAAAACGCCATTTAAAAAAATAAATAAATAATAATAATAAAAATAAAAAATAATAATAATAATTTAAACAGCGCCATGTTTTACATATTTAAAAAATAACAACCAAAGAGATACTAAACAATAATTTTTTTATTATTTATTGGAATGTTATGTATTCAATAATAAAAGTATAAATCAATCCACATAAGTGGCAGAATTTTTGTACTTCCTTTTTAGGTATAGGCCTACTTTATGGCTTGTCTAGTAAAACATGCTAAATATATTCATCAGTGTAAATAAAGTTACTATACATAGCAGGGGCACGGAAACATCCCCACCCCCGGCTTAAAAAACCAACAACCCCACCACGCAGATCTAAACTGATGTCCACGTAAAATGTATAATTTCAAATTATAAACATTTACATGTTGTTTCGGAAACCACCACTCACCTAAAGCATAATCCGCCTCTGCCTAATACAGCAATTAGCAGCATTATCACACACGTGCGCGCGCGCGCGCACACTCACACACACAGACCAAACATCAAAACTCATCCAAAAAAAACCCCAAACAGCCACACCCTAAAGGCCCCACTTTATTAGCAAATAGAGTATTTCAGTTTCACTCCCACCTACAGATTAATAATAAAGTGACAAACAAACTTGGGACTAATGTTATTTCTATGAAGGTACATTGCCACATTTGCATTATTTCATCAGTGGGTCGAACTAATTTGTGGTAAACAGAATTGGGGACGAAACGTCTGGTACCCACATTAAAACTTGCTATCGTTTTGCATTACGCTTACATTACTATTAGAGTAGCACTTTTGGGGTGCCAGTGTAAAGAAAAATATCCTATTATCGCGGCAAAATCTAACAATGGTTTGTAAACATCAACACTGTTTATAGTTTAACTTACTTGAATAAAACATGATCGGTAGGCATGGCCGTAGCTAGGATTTTTTATTTGTGAGGGGTGGGGGTGGGGGGGGGGGGGACAACTGAGTAGTTAATAGTCTAAAACTCCTTAAACAGTTAAGAAGAGAATTTTCTTTAAGTTTCTATAATGCTTTCCGGATTTTTTTGCCCCTCCGCTAGCTACGGCCCTGGTAGGTATATCAATGTCACGTATATGTCACAATTTACTGGTAGCCAAATATTATTTAGTGAAAGCATACGAAAAGAAGAGAATTGTGGATCCGTTTCTTCTGTTTTCGTACCATCGTTAGTGTTCTGTTATACATTCAGGTTTTTGCCCACCTTGGCGAAGTTGCATGCATCGCCATAGAACCGATGTCTGCCCTGTAGTAATTAATATATGACATTTTGAAATATCTTTAAAATGAATACATAAACTAGGCCTAAATAACAAGTAAGACAAATTTCACACATGGCTTCAGTTTACTCGATTGTTAAAAACATTTCTATTGGTCGACTGTTGACAAATACAGCCAACAGACAAACGGTGGCGTCGTGGGTAGGCCATCGGTCTACAGGCTGGTAGGTACTGGCTTCGGATCCCAGTCGAGGCATGGGATTTTTAATCCAGATACCGACTCCAAACCCTGAGTGAGTGCTCCGCAAGGATCAATGGGTAGGTGTAAACCACTTGCACAGACCAATGATCCATAACTGATTCAACAAAGGCCATGGTTTGTGCTATCCTGCCTGTGGGAAGCGCAAAAAAAAAATCCATGGTGCCTATCGTAAAAGAGTAGCCTCTAAAAACCCCCAAACAGTGTCAGAATGACCATATGTTTGACGTCCAATAGCCGATGATAAGATAAAAAAATCAGTGTGCCGCAGACAAGTCCATTAAAAGCAACACAAACAAGACCGCATATAGCACGTCATTCGATATACTAGTCATGGTGCAATGTTACATCCTTCCCTCTAGAGGTCTGGTTTTGATGAAAGAATGGAAACGTTTTACAAACATTTATTAGTAGTTCATTCATTTTATGATTTGACCTCAAACAAATTCCAACAGAACTAATTTTATGTTAAAATACCCCAGCGAATATTATATACAGCATATACAATATACATTAAATATAGATTGAGTGCACTGGGGGATTCTATAATACCCGTAACTGAATAAAACACGATTGTTCAAATATCTCTCCTAACTGTATATCTATTAGATCTCTCTGTAACGGGCGGTTATACCCTAATGTGGCTCGTCTAGGTATGATCAGAGATAAGATCTTATACAAAGTATATATTATTATAGCACGTTTAGTTCACTAGAAAACACAACAAAAACATAATACACTTTGGAATCTGTATTAACCTACGCTGACAAATGTACTGCCGCAGTAGTTAATTAGTAACAACAATAATAACAACCCAGAACTGATCACTTAATTAGTTAATCTCTAGGTGTCTAGTTTACACAATATGCTAATCACTTCACCGTGACATAACACCCACACGTGTGATAATTGAGAAACGCTAACACACACACGTGCGATAATGGAGAAACGCTTCCAGGGGAACTTAATTAATAAAGGAATTACAACACTATTCCTAACTGGTTAATTTTTAATTAACCCTAACTAGTCATTCAATAACCTTGTAACACAGAATTAATACTGGTACCTATCACAATAAAGACAATAACCTACAGTTTACCTAGGTCCTCTAGGATGACTGGTTAAGCTTTTTATAATTATTTTGGACAGTGAGCCTACAGATTACTGCGTCAGATGACCGGCAGCACCGTCTAAATAATATTGGTATAATACAGTATTAAAATATTTAAAGTCACATCAATCACATCAAGGTTATACACAGAGCAGAAAATATATATTTACCAAAGTCCCGTCTGAACTAATATAGATCGTTCAGTGGACGGACAGCGATCCCCTGGAGCCTTCCTATCGCATCAGCGATTACCTTGAATGTGCCCTTGATATGTTCAATGGTAATTGGGTATTCTTGCAGAAGAAGACTCCATCTCAAAACTCTCTGGTTGGTGGCTTTCATTCTGTGAATGAAGGTAAGCGGATTATGATCAGTAAAGACCACCACTTGATGCACTGCCGATTTCACGTAGATCTGAAAATGCTTCAGAGCTTGTACCATGGCCAAAGCTTCCTTCTCTATAGTGGAATAGTTCACCTGGTGTTTGTCAAACTTTTGGGAGAAGAAACTTACAGGATGGTCCAGTCCATTTTCGTCTTCCTGGAACAGCACAGCTCCAGCTCCCACGTCACTGGCATCCACAGCTAGCTTGAGCTTGAAGGCATTCGGTAGTCTGGCGCTGCCATCACGGGAGACGAGTAGCGCATCTGCTTGAGACGGTTGAATGACTTCTCGCATTCATCTGACCACTGGAACTTCGTTTCCTTCTTTTTCAGTGTCGCACGTTTTCCAGGTTTTCTCCGATAGGCATGCTGTCGAATCGGTGTAGCGTTGGGTTCCAAGCGCACATCCTGGCTTAAGGTATTGGTAACCGTTGGAAGGTCCTGACAATTGGAAACATTGTCTTGTATCAGCGTAGTCAACTTTTCTCGCTAGAATCTGGCTGTTGGTTAATTTTCTCTCTGCAGTCTTGACGTCATCACAGGAAATTGAGTGACTCCCAATTTGGACAGGTATCACTGGAACTATCGGCAGTCTGTCAAAATAACCTTTTAGCAAATTGATGTGACAATACCTACTTTTCCTAACCCTATCAGGAGTGTTTATCACATACCCTGTCTCATTAACCCGTTTGTGCACAACATAGGGCCCGAAATACCTGTTCTGCAATGAACCCCGTTTAATGGGAAGGTACAGCAGCACCTTATCCCCTGGTTTAAACTCCCGACTCCTAGTCTTCCTATCCCACTGATTTTATTTTGCTCTGAGCATGGCTCAGTTGCTTCCTAGCCTTCCTATCTCTAACTCTCTTATTCATTAATACTCCCTTGTCGATATCATTACCTGACATCTGATCCTCCGTCTCACCCTCTGTTAACAATGTAGTGCGAGCTGCCAACAATTTTGCATCAGCCCCCTGCTCTAGAATTAACTCTTTGTCTATTACAAGGTAAATCCCCTCTATCAAACACAACTGGTTCAATTCCCCTCTGCGGGAGATCAACAGGTTCCACCACATTTAATTCCTCAGTTGACTTATCTACCATTTTACTGATAACCTCATCCACTCCAATTTCATGACTCACACACGTATCAGACAAATCACAAATATCCTCTGGGTCTCGTGTTACCATACTGGCCATAGCCCTAGTCTTTACACACGCAGGATATCTAATCTCATCAACCTCACTCTCTTCTATTGGTAAAGGGCTCTCTTTAATTAATAATTGATCACATTTTGGCTGACGACACTGACTATGTCAAATCATTACCCAACAAAACTCCTATGTTTTCAACAGGCAAGTCCTTTACAACACCCATAATGACTGGTCCCGTCACAAACTTCGAACACAAGAAAACGTTATGTAACCGGACAACCATATTTTCTCCAGTAACCGAGGTTAAAGCCAAACTACGTCCTGTATCTGAATTCTCAATACCAGCTAAACACTCCGACGTGATCAGCGACTGACTACACCCGGTATCTCGATAGATTGATATTGCCTTAGGACTCAATTCTTGTTTCACATCACAAACCATACCAGTGGATACATACGGGTTTACTTCCACTGCCATGGGACTAACCATTAACTCTCTCGCTAACGGAGCTGACCTCACTAAACCGAGCACTTGCGCATTATCGCGTTTTCTTTTAAACAGTCCCCGACAAGATGGTTATCCTTTTTACAGTAACTGCAATGTGGACAAAAGGTTCGTGCATTGGCTGATAATGCAGGCCTATCCTTACTTTGCCCACCAGGTGCATCTCTTGCCTGACTAGCTGACCAACTAGATGACTCTCCCCGATAGTTACTTTCCCGGGAAAACCCTGGCTGAAATGTCTTCTGATCACCCTGTTGTATAGAGCTACCCTGTACTGCCTGAGCTTTGTGTATTAACACGTAGTCATCTGCCACTATGCCTGCCTCCTCTATCTGTTTGACATCACGATCCTCTAAATGAATACGTAAGCTAACTGGTAATCCATTTTTAATGTCCTGTAAGATCAACAACTCCCGTAACTCGGTATATGACTCCACCTGATGAGACACCATCCATTTATCAAACATCCCTGCCTTCTTAGCCACAAACTCACTATAAGACTGACCCTGCGTTTTTCTCAACTCGCTATACCGTAAACGATAATCCTCAGGTCGCAATTCATACGCCCTCAACACTGCCGCCTTAACTAGGTCGTACTGACTTGCTCGCTCATCACTCATTGAATTATCAGCTACACTAGCCTTCCCCTTAAACTTAGACACGGCTAACAATGTCCACTTAGACTGCGGCCAATTTAGCTGCTTAGCGGCCCGTTCAAAAAGTTGGAAGAACATATCTACCTCCTGGTCATCAAATACAGGCACTCATCTATAAGCCTCCGACATGTTAAAACCATTTCCGGCTGCCCGTCTAACTTCTTCAGTATTCAACTTTAACTCATGTTCCACTTTTAATTTTGCCAACTGGAATTCTCTATCCCTATCTCTCTCTTCTCTATCCCTTCCTTCTCTCTCTTCTCTCTCTCTTCCTTCTCTTTCTCTCTCTCTCTCTCTCTCTCTCTCTCTCTCTCTCTCTCTCTCTCTCTCTCTCTCTCTCTCTCTCTCTCTCTTCTCTCTCTCTAACTCTCTCTCTATCTAATGCACGTTCTTCTCTTTCGTACTCAAGCTTTTTAAAAGCTAATTGTTGTTCCACACTTAACTCATTTATCTCTATCTCTGGAACAATCTCACTGTCTTCCATAACAGGACTATCACCAAAAACTTCCTGGATAATAATTGTCCTTATATCTCCTAAGGTATTAGCTGATGTTAAATCAATTTCTCGCCCACCCGCGATTTCAACTAACTCGGCCTTACGAGCTCGCTTAATCTCCACTACACTGAGCGTAGGCCTATCCAGCAAATTCTTATCCATGTTTAGATATGACGCACTTATTATTAATTAATTTTCTAGTGAACAACGTTGCTACTTCTGGTAATTTGTAAAAATAATTTATAAAGCCCCCATTTACAAACAATACTTTTTTTAAATATGCATGTCCCGTTTCAGATCCGGGACGAGCGCCCCAATTTTCTACTCCTGTCACGGGGATTGTATAATACCCGTAACTGAATGAAACATGATTGTCCAAATATCTCTCCTAACTGTATATCTATTAGATCTCTCTGTAACGGGCGGTTATACCCTAATGTGGCTCGTCTAGGTATGATCAGAGATACGATCTTATATAAGTATATATTATTATAGCACGTTTAGTTCACTAGAAAACACAACAAAACACAATACACTTTGGAATCTGTATTAACCTACGCCGACAAATGTACTGCCGCAGTAGTTAATTAACAACAACAAATAATAACAACCCAGAACTGATCACTTAATTAGTTAATCTCTAGGTGTCTAGTTTACAAAATATGCTAATCACTTCACCGTAACCCAACACCCACACGTGTGATAATTGAGAAACGCTTCCAGGATAACTTAATTAATAAAGGAATTACACTCTATTTCTAACTGGTTAATTTTTAATTAACCCTTACTACTCGTTCAATAACGTGTGATAATTGAGAAACGCTTCCAGGAGAACTTAATTAATAAAGGAATTACACTCTATTCCTAACTGGTTAATTTTTAATTGCCCCTTACTACTCATTCAATAACCTTGTAACACGGAATTAATACTGGTACCTATCACAATAAAGACAATAACCTACAGTTTACCTAGGTCCTCCAGGATGACTGGTTAAGCTTTTTATAATTATTTAGGACAGTGAGCCTACAGATTACTGCGCCAGATGACCGGCAGCACCGTCTAAATAATATTGGTATAATACAGTATTAAAATATTTAAAGTCACATCAATCACATCAAGGTTATACACAGAGCAGAAATATATATATATTTACCAAACTCCCGTCTGAACTAATACAGATCGTTCAGTGGACGGACAGCGATCCCCTGGAGCCTTCCTATCTTTCTCCTCGATATCTCTAAAACCCTAGCTATTTATTCAAAACTCTCAGAGACAGCGAATGTCGCCTGGGGGTACAAGGCGGTACCTCACGTATCATGTGGATTTTCCACAACCACCACGCCGGCATATTTTTCTCTGATCGTCAGACTGGCTGTCGCCATTCCGCGAGCAATCCCCTGGCCATAAACAGCACTACCGGAGATATTACGTAACTACTAGCCACATGGCCTCCACACCTGCGCTGGGTGTGTATTAGAAAAGCTCGATGACCGTCGCGCAAAGGTATCACGTAACAAGTTGCCCATCGTACGTGTACCTTAGAACTATGATCAGTTCCTTTAATAATGAACATATTTATGAAAAAAGAATCACATTACGTTCATACAAATTGTATCATCACGAATCACCGCCGACACATGCACCCGCAGTTAAGAGTACAGGTGTAGTCTTCAAACGTTTTCAGCAAAAGGTATTGCATCCCATTTCATATTTATCACTGATCTGTCATATCATCAAAATGACATCTACATGTTGACTATAAACTATTTTGAAGTACTTGGAAATTACCTTTAAGAAAGTGCGCAGCATTTTCTAATTGGCCTTAATCCTACGAGACATTTTCAAATTCAAGAGCACCAATGTTATAACGCTTAAAATATCAAATAAAATATGCCAATAAAAAGTGTTTGTAGAACAGCAACAATTAAAAAACTATAACGTTTTACTTTTTAAATGTTTGAAAGATTCCACGCTATTGTGGTTCCAATATATATAGATTAATAGTATGGTATTATAACAACATTGCAAATACCATTTCCCCTTGTAAGTTTCACGCAATATACTGGAGATATGTAGTTTTTTTAATATCCCATTCACCAGGGCCATGCCTGACGTGGGACAAAGGTAGCGGGGAAATCAGTTACGGAAATACGAAAGCTTGTCTTTTTTTAAAGTTCAAAAGTGTTTTTTATATCTACCTGGAGAAGACCCTGCCCTGATGCTGACTTTACGGGGCGGGACTTAGCCCAGTGGTAAGGCGCTCGCTCGATGCGCGGTCGGTGTGGGATCGATCCCTGTCGGTGGGCCCATTGGGCTATTTCTCGTTCCAGCCAGTGTACCACGACTGGTATATCAAAGGCCGTGGTATGTACTGCCCAGTCTGTGGGATGGTACATATAAAAGATCTCTTGTTGCTAATCGAAAAATGTAGCCCATGAAGTGGCGACAGCAATATCTGTGTGGTCCTTAACCATATGTCTGACGCCATATAACCGTAAATAAAATGTGGTGAGTGCGTCGTTAAATAAAACATTTCTTTCTTTCTTTGATGCTGTTTTTAATGCCACCCCATGTATTTTAGGCTTGGTACGGACCTGAACACACAATCATATTTTAAATAATAATCATACGTTTTCTGCAATTATTTTATTAGTCATGTCTTGGCACAACACGATAAAACCTACGTAGATCGTTACTGAATTAAAGTACTAATAATCGTTGTCAATGCTAATTTCTCACGCCCTTGGTTACGCGTCAACACTGACCTCTCCCGGGATTTCCTACAAAACAGATTGTAATGGGTTACACTGTGTGAAAGATTCATGCTAGGACATCGAGACATGTCATTCGGTTGTTAAGACATAATGCAAATCACCGAGATCTTTTGTTAAATACAATTATTATACCTGTTTGAGGTTAGTATGGAGGTATACTACGCAATGGCATTTCTGTTAGGTTAGTCGTGTAATGCACGAAATTAATACATCTTAAAGTGACAGACCCTAGATTTTAGAGGGAATAAAACGACAAATATTATTATGAACCAACTTGAATGAACATTAGCCAACGCGCATTTTGGTAGTTTTCACAAGTGCACGAAAAACCGACCGCATGCAAGATGTTTGCTTATAGCACGGGTCACGTTTCACTAAATCAATTCTTAGAAAGAAAAAAAAAAAAGTGTTTTATTTAATGACGCACTCAACACATTTTATTTTACGGTTATATGGCGTCAGACATATGATTAAGGACAACACAGATTTTGAGAGGAAACCCGCTGTCGCCACTATATGGGCTACTCTTCCGATTAGCAGCAAGGGATCTTTTATTTGCGCTTCCCACAGGCAGGATAGCACACACCATGGCCTTTGTTGAACCAGTTATGGATCACTGGTGGGTGCAAGTGGTTTACACCTACCCATTGAGCCTTGCGGAGTACTCACTCAGGGTTTGGACAATGCTTAGAAGTCCTCTGTGATTAAAACGTGCTAACATAATTTGACATTATCGAAAAGGTACCAACTACTGGCCCGAAATTAAATTTGTTGAGTGTATCGTTATTGTTGTTAGTCACAAGCCATTTCAAAAGTATTGAATGGTTTTAGAAATACATGTAACGCAATTCCCGTTATAGATATGACGGGTGCGGGTTCGTTGACAAAGCGGACCGATCGTTTCTTTATTGCGCGTCTGGCAATAGTTATATGAGGGCCGTACTCTGATCAATATCCGGGGGAGGGGGGAGGGGGGAGGGGGGGGGAGGGGGGGTGCACTACTTTTTATAAACAAATAAAACATTATACAAATTAAACCCTGTGTATGCTATTTTCTGGAGTAGAAAAAAGAGAAAAAAAAGAGATGAGATTCTCAGGGGGGCAAATGCCCCCCCCCCCCCTGCCCCCCGGAGGGTACGGCCCTGTAAATGTTGCTAATCCGTATGCTAGTAAGCACTATAAATAAACTATTCAGTACTCTAACCTAAGTAGTGGAGTATTGTGTTAGCGGTTCTAAGCTAAATATATACTGGCAACGTCCATATATAATCAAAAAGTAGCCCCCTCCCTCTTTCGGTAAGGGATTAAAAATAATTTCTGGTTTAAGACTGAACATTTCTTAGGGCATATCCTATTGATGCCTTGCTTTCTTCGGGGCTGTTCCTAACTGTTTGCTACTATATACAATATGTAACTATTAACTTGACAAATAAACCAAAGAGTGAGGTAGGGTAACACATTGTGGTTGGTCTACCACATCTCCCATTTCAGACACATTGCAGACAATAATAAGAGTATATATTATGTATGTGAAAAATTAATTATACTTCTACTTTTCCTTTTAAATGACATACATTGCGCCTATTAGAAATTATATTTGTATTTCACGTGTTTCATTATTTATTACATACTTTGCGAATATTTCAAATCGTACAGGGACGTTTTTACATTTACAAACCGAAAATATGAAGTCAATGTACACATTACAGTGTGCAAACGTGTAAGATGTAATTTACAAGTTATACAAAAGCGTGTTGTTTAAATGGTGCTTACAAAGTAAGTATATTCTGTATATGTAATTTGTATAATCGGATGAAATTACAGCGAGACTTGTACATATAAACCGTGGGCCCACTATAACCCTCCTGCCCCCCATAGGGATTTTTTAAGAAGAGTATATATGTGAAGCCTATCCATAGACATATTCAAATCAGCTTATCTACAGGCAATATGTTGGTGGGTGTGCCCGTAGGACACTATTGAATGTAGGCACCCTATTTATTTTTAACAGGGCATATTTCTGATGAAGGTGAATATTCTACCTACTTTTCAACAAAAAAATTAAAAAATAATTCTGGACTATATCACTGCTTTTACATTAAAGATGGGCTACTGGTGAATGTATTCCATCAAAAAAAGAATCAGTTTTTAGTATCTGACTAAGTATAGTGAGGCAATGAAATTGAAATGCCTGGATATTACAAACATAGCATATGAAAAAACAAATGAATCGCAGTGTTGAAATTAACATCCAGACATATTTTGAATAGATTTAAGACCACATTATGAATGCTATTCATGCTAAACCACATGTTCATAACAACAAACCACGAAGCATCGCATTACATGTGTGGTATAGATATAGTATCCAGAAGTATACTCGCCAGCAAACGTTATGATGACAGCATTATTCAAACATAGTGCAGTGCATGCTGTCTAAACCATATACATGGATAATTTGAATATCTTTATATTAAACACAAGTCTTGTAAACATAAAAAGTGTATTTACGTACTATTCCCAAGCAAGTGTGCATTACATAAACAATTCACTTATCTCACAACAGTTCATCATACAATTGCCTGTTGTTTGTTTGTTTGTTTTTGGTAATATTTTAGAATTGCAGTTCTATTTACATTGTGCTTAACTTATGTTTTGGTGTATATACTTGACATCTATATGGAATATTGTCGTCAGACATATCTAACACCCATTGCCAATTCTCAATCATTTTATCTGAGCAAAATACAATGTATGATGTATATAAAGTTCACAATTTTCTATTTCTACATTTTTCTTTTTATCCTAAAGTAGATGTTAATAAAGATTATTAAAACAATATAATATGAGGTATGAATAATTATATACGTTTTAGCATAAGTTAAGCAATGCCAGAAATGTATTAATCTCTGTATACGCACGCTTAGGATTGCCTAAAGCTTTTATTTATAAAAATTGCCCTAGGGTTCTTTATTATTTTTTTTACATATGGAGGCTTCATTATTCAAATATGGTTTAGTATATGGGGTTTATATACTATGTTCACAAATTTAATATTATGAAGATGTACCTCTAGTCTTAGTATCAGGCAGTTTTAAACACCTTTTCTCGGCATGCGTACTTTAAATTTACAATTTATCTATATTACAGAAGCTTGTCATATTGTTTAAAACACATTTCTGTTTAAATTGTGCTTAACTTCTGCTTAGGTGTATTAATATAATTGGCATAAAATATTGTCATGAAGCATATCTAGCACTCGACTTTCCTTCCTATGACAGTCTTATCATCTGATTGAAATATATGTATCATGTTCACAATTTTTGTAATTTCTTATTTTTCCTATGGGCCGTTTCTCTTGTTCCTCCATTAATATGTTAACAGCTCGTGTAACATCAGATCACAAACCATCCACTTCACCTCCCGTATATCTTTGGACATTTTTCAGCCATGTCCACGTGGTTGAGGAATACCCTGTACTTTGTGATATGACTAATACCAAATGAGACCATGGCAATTTGCTCTCTTGCGATTTGTTTTATTGGTACAGTGTATTTCAGGGAATATCTGCAGGATGGAAAGTTTGTAACTAATCCACTGCATAGCATAATAGCAGCATTTCCCATGTGAAAGGGGTTCTTCCAATCCACAGGAATCCCTAAAAAGGTATCAAGAGACTGGAAGACATTATATATGTAAAAAAAGAAAACTCTGCCCCCAACTTCTTGGGAAGAAGGTTATATTTGTGAGACGAAATACGTTTCAAATGCAAACCATGCCTGAGTGTGCTGTAAAGAATACACAAGAAGATGCAGAGACAAAGATTATACTTCAATTTCTGTACATTGCCTCCAGTTCACCATCCCAGACACACAAATTTTCATACATTCAACTTGGCATCAATACTTCCTTGTTATGTGTTAGCTCATGGAAGATGAGCAGAAATTGATGTTCATATATTTAAGAAGTACAGCAACATCCCATATACCTTCTCTATTGGAGAGCAGGTGTAAATAACACTAACATTAGCTTTTAGCTGTGGGCTTAGTCTGACCACTTCGGGGAGTGTTCAGTAGTCACTTCTGGCATTGTTAAGAGGCACTTGTAACCACCTACTATGCATCCCTACTACCGGCGGTCGTTAGTTAGTGCCGTGGGTCAGACCAGCTTTATTAGCGGCAGAGAACGAGGATGCCATGTGGGTGCAGGGAAACATACAGAGATTGCACCTGTGGAGGAAGTTTAGACAGGTAGGCAATGGTGTGGACAGCTCAGAAGACAGAGTCGGAGGAAACTGACAGAATGGGCCGAAACAGATTGAAATCGTGGACATGTTTTAGTTTTATTACAAATTGTTGTAATTAAATTATAATTATTATGTTGTCTCTGGGGTAGCTTCTTCTCCCATTTTCTTAAGAATAGCAGTATTGTCTGCCTCACTCTCTTCGTGTAACTGAAAAAATATGCTAACAAACTGAATCACAATTGACAACATTCAGCAGGCTTTTTTATTTTATTCATGCAATATACTGATATTGCTGTTATATACTGAGTAATTATTTAATGTTATAATATATAATTTTAAACATTATCAGTGATACTGTGAAACTCAACTTTTAGGCCTTAAAAATTATCTTAAGAAGATTATCATTTGCCGCAGGGGGTTGGTAAGTGTGTGTGGGGATGGGTGGGGGTGGGGCAATGCTCCCTCCCCAATCAGGAATGTGTTTGCCTTTATAAGTTTGTTTCTAAAATGTTGGTTGCCCACCCCCACTCCCATCGGATCCACCACCAGTGCCACCCCCTGCACATATAAAATACTGTGAGGGGCTGTATGATGAGTATAATGTTATCATTAACAGATAAAAACGGGAATCTAGAAAAATAGGGGGGGGGGGGGGGGGGGGGCTACGGGCCTGAAAAACTGACTTCTACACAACTGTTCGCTGACGTGTTGCTGTAAATAGGATTTCGTACGGAAAAGGTGGAACGATATAGATAGGTATACCATTTTATTTTGCTTTACGCATTAAAATTATATTGTTTGCTTAATAGTGACAATAATTATTAAACTACTAAACATTTGTATGAAGTGACTCTAAACCAATAATGCTTAAAACAATCACAATGTTACATGTGTTTGTGATACAGGCGCGAATTCGGGGCGGATGTTCGGGCTCTCTAGCCTCTAGCTTCCGACAACACACGCACGCAAGCACGCACACGCGTCTGTAGACAGAAACACAAATACACACAAACACGCACATACACATACACAAACTTACAAATGCATGCTCATAAAAACACAAACACATGGACATATATAGGCCTACACACACGCAAACACGCTCACAGACGCAAACACTCACACATTCATACATATACATACTTGATACACACATACACAAACGTACAAATACATACTCATAAAAACACCAACACATGAACATACACACATGCAAACACCAACACATACGACATAAACACACTCGCTGACACGCAAACAGACTCAGATACGCATGCAAACACAACATACGACACAAACACATTCACAGACACACAGACACACTCAGATACACATGCAAACACACACATACGACATAAACACATTCACAGACACACAAACACACTCAGATACACATGCAAACACTGACACATACGAGAAAAACACACTCAGTGACACGCAAACACATAGATACACATGCAACACTCACACATACGACAAAAACACACTGACAGACACACGCAAACACTCACACATACGAAACAAACACACTTACAGACACACACAAACACACTGACAGACACACACAAACACACACACACACACACACACACACACACACACACACACACACACACACACACACACACACAGATACCCTACCATATACATACACAATAATACAAACATACATAGACAAACGTACACACACAAAAAAAATACACACAAACATACGTACAAACACAAAAATACACACACACATACATCCACAAAAATACACACATACATACACAAATATACACAAACACATAGACACATGCATTAAAATACACAACACACATACATACATAAAAAATACGCACACGTGCGCGCTCACACAAAACACATACATACAGGCAAACATGTGGAACATTGTTTCGGTACACAAGATTTATCAAAGAGGAGTTTAGTTGGGATGGCGGTCTGGGAGGGGGGTGGTATATTTTTTAATTTATTATTATCTTAATTTTTAATTTTATTATTATTATTATTATTATTATTATTGTTATTATTATTATTATTTGCAGTTTTGTTAGCAACTAAAATGCAGGTGAAAGTTTCTATTTAACAATCCTAATGTATAAAAGATAGCGTCATTTTAATTTTTTTTTTTTTTTTTTTTTTTTGGTGGGTTTGTTTTATGTTTGTTGTTGTTGTTTTTGTTTGTTTGTTTGTTGTTGTTGTTGTTTGTTTGTGTTTTTGTTGTGTGTTTTTTTTTGGGGGGGGGGGGGTTAGTATCTAAAATGCAGGTTAAAGTTCCTATTTAACAATCCTAACGTACAAAACGTCTGGTCATTTGTTTTGTTTTTGTGGGGTTTGTTAGTAACTAGTATGCAGGTGAAAGTTCCTATTTAACAATCCTAACGTATAAAATATCGCGTCATTTCTCACTACAACCGCTTCGATATAAATTATAAACCTTAATTACAAAATAATAATATTTTAAATATATTCACATCTACAAGTTACAGTCATACTATTCCCGATTTAAAAAATAGTCCACGTAAATCTTAGACACGTCTATCTGTCCGTGTTGAACTTTCCCAGTTCCTCGAGAATAGATATATTGATTTGAATACGTGACTGGGCTGATGCATTGTTCTTTGACTTAACAACATAGAAAACTTATAATATTACACTTTACATGTATTGATATGAATACTTGACTGGGCTGGTGCAGTGTTCTTTGACTTAAAGAGACATTCCGACTAATAAAATATTTTTACTATTAAACTTACATATTAAATATATTTTCTTGTTTAGAACATCAGTGTCTGTATATTCAATGTGTTTCTGGTCGTCTTAATATTTGTAAGAAGCCCATACTGGATTTTGTCTTCAAATAATTTCGTACGTACGAAAACATATATTTTAGGAAATAAAATGAAATTTAACAAAGTACAAATATTAGAACGACCAGAACACGTTTAATATACAGCCACTAATATTTTATGCAGAAAAATATATTTGATATGTAATTACAATCATTAAAAAGTCTCTGTTAGTCGATAACATCTTAAAAGTTGCAGCAAACTCAGGAATGTCCCTTTAACAATATGAAAACGTAGATTACACTTTATGGTTTTTGCACAGTAAAAGTAAACATATTTCTAGTTTGCTATATAGCTGTCCTTTATAATGTCATCTTGCTAAGGTGTTTGTGTTTGTGTTGGGGGTCGTGTCTCAATCGGCAGGACCGGCCTCGGTGGCGTCGTGGTTAGGCCATCGGTCTACAGGCTGGTGGGTAATGGGTTCGGATCCCAGTCGAGGTATGGGATTTTTAATCCAGATACCGACTCCAAAACCTGAGCGAGTGCTCCGCAAGACTCAATGTGTAGGTGTAAACCACTTGCACCGACCAGTGATCCATAACTGGTTCAACAAAGGCCATGGTTTGATCAATCCTGTCTGTGGGAAGCGCAAATAAAAGATCCCTTGCTGCTAATCGGAAAGAGTAGCCCATGTAGTGAAGACAGCGGGTTTCCTCTCAAAATCTGTGTGGTCCTTAACCATGTGTCTGACGCCATATAACCGTAAATAAAATGTGTTGAGTGCGTCGTTAAATAAACATTTCTTTCTTTCAATCGGCAGATTTATGAAATAAATGTTTATATTTAATGCTGTGACATTTATTACATATTAAATAGGATTGATTTAAGACCCTCTACATAGTAGTCCATACTGATCCCACCTCTAATGTGAAAACAGGGTCTTGTGACCCATAAGACTCACCCCCCCCCCACCCCCCACACACACCAACCGGATCCGCAACTACTTTATATGGCGCTGGTATAGGGTTGGGGTTTTTATCGGGAATTTCTAGTCACATGACAAGGAAAATAGTAGCTCGAGATGTGACTATTATTATACTTGTATACAGGTAACTAAGCAGAAAAACAAACAAGAAACAGTGTCTGTTGTCAAGTGGTTAAGCTGTCGAGCATTATCACCGGGTATTTGAAGTCAGGTAGCATTAAAGATGAGATTTATGATTGTATGTGAAGTAAATATCAATCTAATTAAAATCAGGTCCTCTACGTGTGACCAGTATAAATATTAAATACTTGAATACAGATGACTAAGCAGAAAAACAAACAGAAAACAGTTCAGCCTGTGATACCCGACCCCACCTCTCTCTCTCTCTCTCTCTCTCTCTCTCTCTCTCTCTCTCTCTCTCTCTCTCTCTCTCTCTCTCTCTCTCTCTCTCTGGTGAACCCTTCATATACACATACACATGTATATATTGTAAATTCAACTGTGACGTCACGGACACAGGTTATTCTGGTGGACCCTTCATATACACATACACGTGTATATATTGTAAATTCAGCTGTGACGTCACGGACACAGGTTATTCTGGTGGGCCCTTCATATACACATACACGTGTATATATTGTAAATTCTACTGTGACGTCACGGACACAGGTTATTCTGGTGGACTCTTCATATACACATACACGTGTATATATTGTAAATTCTACTGTGACGTCACGGACACAGGTTATTCTGGTGGACCCTTCATATACACATACACGTGTATATATTGTAAATTCTACTGTGACGTCACGGACACAGGTTATTCTGGTGGACCCTTCATATACACATACACATGTATATATTGTAAATTCTACTGTGACGTCACGGACGCAGGTTATTCTGGTGGACCCTTCATATACACATACACATGTATATATTGTAAATTCTACTGTGACGACATGGACACAGGCTATTCTGGTGGATTCTTCATATACACATACACATGTATATATTGTAAATTCAACTGTGACGTCACGGACTCAGGTTAGTCTGGTGGACCCTTCGGTCTCACTACACAGTTGACTTCCGGGTGAGAGTTGATCGATGACGATCCACTATAGTTCCTAATTGTGACACATGTTATGGGTTCACATATTCACTTCCAGGAAATGGCGAAGAATTAAAACAATATGTATGTTTAATGGTAAGCCATCCGGCTGTATTTTTCCAATGGTATTTTGTAATATTGTGCATTGACCTTTTGGGACATGGGTGTATAGCGCAAGAGACAGCCGGAGTGAATCGGTTAATAAACCACCTGTTCGGATCGGTACTACAGCCAGATGCGGTCATATAGCAAAAAACAAATGCTTATATAATGTATGTTCCCAATGGTGTATGTTATTAGTGCCAACGAGAACCCATTCTATTGGCAATCTTCATTTGAAGTTGGGCAATTTAACATGGGTTTCAATGGCAGATGACATCTGTGTAGTGAAACCTAAACAAAATCTTTCTGAGAAACATAGCGTAGCGGAATGTGTCGAGTTGTTCCGATTGTAACTAAATGGAAAGTAAAGACGGACATGATCGAGGTATTCTGATTGAATCTACGAATACATTTACGTGGCCGAGGTTTTCGGAATACATAATCAAAACCGGCCGAGACATTCCGAATGGTTTTAGACTGTTCGATAGACTGGGGAAGTAATCGCTATTATGTCCTATATGGGTTTGGTTGCGCAGATACTAATAAGAAACCAGTTGAAAAAAAAACAAAAACAAAACTTTCCGATCTCTTACAAACATTAGTTATTTGCATTTTGATACATAATACAATATGCCGAAATTGTCGGTCGCCAGGCGGGCGACACGTGATAAGGTTTTAACTTGTCCGATGCTATTTTGACTCGCCATGGGCGATCGGGCGACCGTAAAATGCACACCCTGTGTTACATCATACATGTAGATGAATTGTACATTTAATGCAAAGACAGTTTGGTACAAAACATTGACGTTTTAAATTTTAACACTGGTATTTAGTATAACGGGACATCTTCATAATATTAATGGACATATATGTACACTCAACAAAATTAATTAAGGGCTAGTAAACTTTCTGTCAATTCTTTGTTAGTGTCATACTATTTTAGCTAGTTTTGGTCATATGTACATGACTTCTAAATATTGTTTCAGTAAAAAATTGACCCATGATAAACACAAAAATCTTGAACACTGGGTATTTCACATATTTATGGAACATATTGAAATGAACATTTGACTAGGATTTGTTATTCATTGGTTCATAATGATACTTGTCATTGTGTTCCCTCTAAATCGGTGTTTAAATCATTAAAGGGACACACCCTAGTTACGGCTAGTTGTTAACCATTGTTGTTTTTCGCTATTAAACCCATTTTTTCACAAATAAAATTGCACTTTACTTACCGTTTATTATTTAGAATATACATTTCCATTCACCTGAAGTGTTTTTTGGTAATCCTGGTAAACCTGGTGTTTGTAATACCACAAAATGCATTTTTCGTATTTCTGAAAAACGGACGCACGTTTGAGAAAAAACCGTTGAGCAGACAAGGTCTAATCTATTTTTAGACGGGATATTTCCATTTCAATGTCACAGACGTTGGTATACCACGTGACCGTTATCGTTTTGGTTCGGTTTGTTTTCTCGTGCACGGTTCGCGCAATCAACATCGGATTTGTTGTTGTTCATTTGTGAGATTTTTCTTCACAGTTCGTGAACATTTTCAGTAACAATAAAGTTCAGACAAGTAAGTATCTCAATACAAAACGTTACAAACCCTTAAAACCAATAATTAAAACCAAGTCCTACGATATCTGGAGAGGGGATACAACCAGGACAGAACAGTTGGAACATGTCCAGGAGAGGTGAAAAGAACGCACACCAAGTCTGTGAAATTTGTCGTGACGTAGGCATTGTTGTGCTTCGAGCGACATCTACCGGTGACATCAGAATACAAACTTTCAAAATTATTTCAAGCAATTGGGACATGGGGATTCCCATGGTATTTATCGATATAAAACCTGCTTTTTCACTCCATTTGATAAAAACGTGATCTAAGTGTGTTACAGGTTTGTAGATTAACCAAATTATAATTTATTTTCGCTGGATGAAACTAGGGTGTGTGGCTTTAAGTTTAGGAATATGCCACAATGCTGACACCTTAGAAAGGAAGAAATTGTAATTCCCCTCATATTTAAAGGAAAATGCTAAAATATCTATTAGCCTTTAATTAATTTGGTTGAGTACAGTATAGGCAGATATACTGAACCATATTTGAATAATGCTGCCTCAATATCTTAAATACAGTGCAAATTATTAATAATAAAAGGTTCCAGCAGCTCAAAGTATTTGTAAATATGGAAAATAATGCATTTCAGGCATTGCTTAATTTTTGCCGATGAGTATATCATGATCCATACCACATATTGCATTGTTATTTGGTTTATTAATATTAACATCTAGTATAGGATGAATATCATTCATTGTAGCCTTATATCTGTTAAACATTTATATAGATGACAACTTTATCACTATATTTAATGTTTCCATATAGTATTTTTAGGACACAAAATGTACAACGGTACCCCCATTCAAATGGTGATCTTTTTTTTATTCCACCAACATTTTTGCTGCAGACAAGTAAATATTAAATTCATATATAATGAGGTATCCCTTGGAGGTGGGGGGGGGGGGGGGGGGGGGTAGGGTTTCGGTATCTGACCCATGGACTAATAAGACTTGTACATTTCATCTCAAGAAGGTGGGACGTAGCCTGGTGGCAAATCGCTCGTCCAATGCGCGGGTAGTCTAGAATCGATCCCCACCTTTGGGCCTATTGGACTATTTCTCTTTCCAGCCAATACTCTATATATAACATGTCTTTGAGATGCAGCATAAACAAAATCTCAAGCTGCTAATCCGAATGAGTAGCCCATTGCGTGGTGGTACTATTTTTCCTCTCTCATTATCTTGACTTCCTTAACCCTATGTCCGACGCCGACGTAAAATGTTTTGAGAGCGTCGTTAAATAAAACATTCCTTCCTTCCTTCTTTTGAAATAGTGAAATAGTGAAATAAACTGTTCATCACAAATCATAGAAGGCACAGAAGGGCGACAGAACACGGAACAATGGAGATAAGGCCAAATAAAAAACAACAACAAGAGTTGGTGATCATCCTTTTGATCACACAAATCAGAGTGTGTGTGTGTGTGCGTGTGTGCGTGCGTGTGTGTGTGTGTGTGTGTGTGTGTGTGTTTGTGTTTTTTTCTGTGAAAAACTTTATAAAACCCTGGAGACCATTTTGTTTGCGGGAGTAGCAGCCAACAACGCATGCGCCTGGATGTTGTAGTTCCTTCACTGGCTACCAGATGGACCTGGTGATGGTTTAACCCGTTACGGTGATTACGAAAGTTGAATTGCTGCTCGACGCATTTTAAACAGTTTTTAACAAAATAAAAAATAAAATAAATTCAGGGGCGGGCGCATTTTTCAGGTACGGGCGGGGACGATCACCAACTCTTTTTTTTATTTGGCCTAATGTTGGGAGAAAAGACGAGAAGGAACACGAGAAAGAATTACAAGGAAGTAGTAGGTTTCGGTCGCACACGTTTAGACTTGTATCGCATAATAATTCATACATACATAGATACATACATACATAGATACATACATACATACATACATACATACATACATACTCGCACATACCTTAAAAAAACAAATTGTAGATCTAAATAGTTACCCTAAAATTAATCTTTGCATGAATGGTTATACGCCTATTGTTAATAGTTTTCCACAAGTGTTGTAATGAAATAAAGTATAGTTTTCGAACTCTTTGAACATACAAATATAATGTTTTGCTTTTTACAAGATACTGCCATCACAAGCCATAAGCACTTTTCGAATAGTTGTTATGTGGTAGCTAAAATCCATATTAGCGTATTATTGTATTCATCTAATAGAATATGTGTAAAATTTTGGAACAAGCTAAAGTAAGAAACTGGTAGTTTGACCTTCCTTATGGTTACCACTGCTACTACATGGACATTCCTGTCCATGCATCAATACATACATCTTCCCCTGCCCATATGCTGCCTAGAAACTCATCTGTATCTATTCGAATATACTTACCATTCGCTGTGACAAATAATAACGCACAGAAAACTCCGAACGTTGCCAACAAGGAACACATTTTCTCCTCTTGCGAAAACTTGTTTGTTTCCGGGAAGCACTTTCGTATCTACATAAGTCAACACTCCACCGTTTGTCGTATCGTTATGTGTTGTAGCAGCTTAATATAGTCCGTTGTAGAAATTAGTTCTTCATAAATACATACTACAACATTCTAATATGCCTTTTGAAATCTTTCTTTGATAACTATAAGTAAGCTGACCTCTGTAATATTTAAATAACCCATTGGTTTTAAATTATTTTTTATTTACTCCCTACCTGTAAAGGGGGGGGGGGGGGTATTATCGTCTTACTGAATACTGTTGGTTAAGCCCGGGACAGATGTGTTCGAAACCTTAGTGGTATATGAACCCGTAAAAAAGGTGCAGTCAGTCAGTACTAACAGATAGCGATTGTGTATGTGGTATAGTTCCACTTATATAACAGCAATGCGAGGCAGTGCTCTGGCATGAGGGAGGCTAATTGAAAAATGTCGTGGTCGACCTATGTTGTTTACTCAACTTCTCACAGCTAAGGCCTAATTCACAAAGCTCTCTTAGGCTCTGCTATACGACAAAGCATCCTCTTTGCAAGTCTTTTAGCACTGCACTGCGAGATCGCAAAGTTGCGAGAGTTTAGTGAATTAGGTCCCTGGTTTGCTTGAAACCAGACAGGTCACACATGTAGCATTGTCAAAGAAAGAAGTGGGGAATAGTTTCATGCTGGCTGGACCCGAATTTGCCTCAACGCATCCACAACCTGTTAATTGTTTCCGCCATGCGCGCACCGCTTAAATTTGATTGACATTTCATTTCAGGTAGTAAATCAACGTTGTTTGTTTTTTTGTTCTTTTTTAGTTATATTGCATTCATTTCTAGCAATGTTTTTTTTTTTTTTTTATACACTATGGATTAACATTTTAGAATGATTGTATTTTGTCATTATTTTAAATATTATTTTATAAGATCAGTGAGTAATATATCTTAATCAGTTTTAATTTTCATTATTTTTGGCCTAATAATAGTAATTTTATTATAATAATATTTTGGTAGCATGTAGATTTTAGTTAAATTGTTGTCTTTACTAGTCCAGACTATCATTATTTTACTAATAGTTTCATGTTTTTCTACCTAATCTGTAACTTTTTTCACCCATTATGTAACCAATATGTGGCCCTTTTTTAGTTTTATAACTAAAAAACCCACCACCGCCACCACCACCAACAACAAAAAAACAAAAACAAAAAAACAACAAACAACAACACCGTTTCCACTGAAACCAGCTTAAAACTAAATTTACATAAAAAATTTTTTAAATACTAGTATTTGACGTTTCGTTATTGTAAAACGTACATTGTCAGAAAAAGAAACAAACGAACTGGCAGGAACGAAAGTCAGTAAAGTATAAAATAGAGCAGGCTAGCTTACAAGTTAAAAACAACAATGGGTGAAAAGAAGAGCTGACCAATATGCTAATAATGACAATGGATTTGCTGCTACATGTTCGAGTCCCAGCATCGGCATGAGACAATTTGTGAAGTCATAAAGGATTTAATTATCCGCTGCACCACTGCGTTAATATCTATATGTGTAACAGTCAAACCCGACATACATACACTATATAAATATTCATACATCATTGCATACATTGTTTTTCTACAGTAAGTTTTTATTTATCGTTCATCCTACAGTAGTAGTAGTAGTAGTAGTAGTAGTAGTAGTAGTAGTAGTAGTACTTATCCAAGTAGTTGAATCACGCGAATGGATTCTGATTTCGCTTATAATATTTAGTCCAGTCCTGAGAGTGGTTCTGCGTGCACTTTTACCTGTAGATAATTACTCTTCAGGTCATTTATCTAGACCAGAAGGTAACAAAAATCGAGGATATACTTTCTGAAAGGTGATATTTCCTAATATTACGTTTCTGTCGTAAATAGATTAATATTGTTGTGAAATATTATCTCGTATCGTCGATATTATACTCAAAATGCATTACCAATAACACTGAAACTGAAAAACAAGACTTGTAAAAATGAACATGTTTGAAATAACAAATAGTGTAAACATGTATTAACGCCAAAAACCAATTTCCGTTTTGTATTACGACCAAAGTATTACAACCAAAGTATTTAATATTATTTTTTTTGATCATAGGTAAGGTGTCTTGATTTAAGCTAATGATCACCATATGCAAAATACAATTTAACACAGTTTCAATCTGAAATTGATCTTATTGATCACGTAACTCATAAATATCAGCTCTAGCTAGGTACAGTTAAAACAATATTAACCTGTTATCTTTTCAACAGATACATAAATATTTAATTTTTAATTTTAATAACATTTTATTTTTTAGTTATGGTAGTTACTTTCAAATGTGAGACTAGTAAGATAATTATCAGTATAACTGCAACACATACAGTCACCACTGCAGGTAAAATATGTTTGTAGCATCAACAATGTGTTTTTCCGTTGACAAACTGAACAGTGATTAGATGCCACTGAGAAATTCCCTTGTTGCACATGCACAGATAGAACAGATGACCCAATAAAACGTATTCAAAAGGAAGTGATAAGATGTGATGTCACACGAGATGTGCCAATTCAGGTTTATCTTGGTCCAAAAAGACAAAATATGCCTGAAAGTAACTGCAAATGCATAGTTCTACTCATATATAAGTATTTTAGCTCACCAAAGCATATATCTGAGGAGGACAAACAGCCTGGACTTAACATTTCTCCAAAATCTAATTTCTGAATCTTCTCCTTCAGAATTTGGTGAATATAATACGAACAAGGGCATAATCTCAAACCCTCTCTTTATCGCTAAGGTTTGCCTTTACCACTGAATAATGTCTTTTTGAGGAGTACCTCGGATGCTAATGGGAAATAATTTTCCACAAAATATAAGGGCACTATGAATGGTTGTAGAAGAAATTCTGCGTCCATATACAGAAGATGGTTTTGATCTTACTGATCGCATGTTCTTATTAGAAAATAAGGCAGCCATCAGAGAGTGAGTGAGTGAGAGAGAGAGAGAGAGAGAGAGAGAGAGGAGAGAGAGAGAGAGAGAGAGAGAGAGAGAGAGAGAGAGAGGGGAGAGAAGGAACTAATGAAAACTTATTAGGACTATAAATAAAAACATGAAGTTCTTTTTGGGTTGTCTCTGGCAAAGACAAATCATATACAAATGTCTTTATAATCTGAAGAACACATTTGTATGCATACGTGTTTGATCCTACGTATAAATGGCTTTTTATACATATTGACCTGTGCTTGTATGTATGCCCAGGGTACACATGTCACACAGCTCTTTCCACAGGTTTTACATAATGTTATAATTTATATTCTTGATGCATATACATACCTTTGTTTAACACCCAATAGTCAATAGCCGATGTGTAGTTTTGTGCTGGGGTATCGTTAAACATGTATTCAGTCATTCAGTCATTCATTAGTATGAAACCTTACAGCGTTGACAAACCAAATACCTACGGTTCTGTTCAATGTTTTTCGCCTTTGTGTTAGAAGGCAATGGCCTTGTCGTGCAGGTGTGTCACCTTGGCCTACCATAGCAGATTTGGGACCTTGGTGTCACCTAGGCCTACGTAGACCTACTCGTTTTGTAAAATCAGTATGACACACAAACTCGTATAATAATCTCTATGACGTTTTAAGCGCATAAATTCTCAAATAAATAAGCAAGATAAATTGACCTATAGTCCGTCCCACAGGCAACGCCTTTTTTTCATACAATAACATTTACTACAAGCTAACCGGCCTTGGTGGCGCAGTGGTTCAGCCATCGGACTATAGGCTGGTAGGTACAGGGTTCGCAGCCCGGTACCGGCTCCAACCCAGAGCGAGTTCTTGAGGGCTCAATGAGTAGGTGTAAGATAACTACACCCATTTCTCTCTCATTAACCACTAACCAACTAACAACTAACCCACAGTCCTGGACAGACAGCCCAGATAGCTGAGGTGGGTGCCCTGGACAGCGTGCTTGAACCTTAATTGGATATAAACACGAAAATAAGTTGAAATGAAATACAATGAAACTACAAGTTATTTATTTTTGAGCCGATTAATTTATAGATTTCACACAAAAATTGTAATTTTTTTATTTCCAAAACACGTTTACTTTTCTATTTACGTCAAACCAAACTGATATTTTTAGAAAAAAACTGTTTGTAATATAAAATGATCATCAGATGGGACAGATTATAGTTCTGTAGCTGACAGATGTTTATTATGTTGTTAAGTCAGATATTTCATTGTCCTTTAGTCTTTGTGTAGTGATTAGCGCGTTAGACTACAATCCGAGTTCGTTTCCCAAGTGTGGACTATTTTTTTTCTATTTACTATTATATTGTGAATTAATTTATTTATAGTTAATTTATTTATTCGTTTTTATTTATTTATTTGCTTATTTATTTATTAATTATGTTACGATTTTTTTTATCAAGCAGCCTACTTTTACCACGGTTACAGCCTTTATAACTTTTCAAGGCAGGGCTGTGAGTTTGTTTTGAAATCTAGCATTCCATGTACGATTTTTAAACAGCAGTTTAATTCACTTATATGTAACTTATTAGATTTGAGGGTATATATATATATATACATACATTACATAGGGAAAATGCTGGGACTGTATATATATATATATACAGTCAAACTTCGGTATCTCGACCTCGGTAACCTCGAGTACCCAACATATCTCGAGGTCCATTGCCGGTCCCGGCATTTTCCCTATGTAATGTTAACAAATCGAGCACGCTAACCTCGAGTACCAGGCTTATGTCGAGCACATTTTGGTGTCCCTAGGTACACTTTGTTGGTTTTTTCCTCGAAGTATAACAAAAACTACCTGCTTTGACTATTGCTTTTATTTGCCATTGTATATATGTGTATGTGCGTACATGTGTGTGTACGTGTGCGTATATGTGTGTGTACGTGTGCGCACATGTGTGTGTACGTGTGCGTACATGTGTGTGTACGTGCGTGTGTGTACGCGTGTGTGTGGCGTGTGTATATGTGTGTGCGTACGTACGTGTGTGTGTGTGTGGCGATGTGTGTGTGTGGCGTGTGTGTGTGTGTGTGTGTGTGTGTGTATAATATGTACACTCACGTCTGTATTAGTGTGATATGATATATGTACACAAAACGATCATATTACGATACTGAAACCCCGGTGTATGTTGGTGATACGACACAACTTATTTCGCTATCTTGTACCTGTCATTTATACTTTATACCCACACCCGAGCAGGCCAGGGGTATTAAGAAAATAAAGACTTCGTGTGTTCTTAGTCCGTATGGTCGTATTTTGTTCCAGGTTCGTCGGATATGCATGCATTGAAATACCTGGCAATCTGGGCCAGGCGGCCACGTGATATTGTTCAATATTCACCCCGGACTGTTTGTGGACCGCACCCCCACCAATTGATCGGGTGACGTTGAAAGAAAGTGGGCTATGTCGCAACACTCCACGTAAAGACTCATGACACTTAAGTAATGTTTGATGTGCGGATGACGAAGAGGTTTTTTTTCTTCTTCTTTCTCTCTTTTTCTTTCTCCCTTCCCCCTCTCCCTTTCTTTGGTCAACCAGTGCTTTACGACTGGCATATGAAAGCGAAAATTAATTTATAATATTCTTTGTTGTACAATACCGGTAGAATCTATCTATCAATCCATCAACCCATCCATCCGTCTATCTGTCTATCTGTCTCTCTATCTATCTGTCTGTCTATCTATCTGTCTGTCTGTCTGTCAGTTCGTTCCTCCGTCCGTCTGTCCATCTTTTTATTTCTCCCTAATCCTCCATTCCTTTCTTTCCCATAATGGGGAGGGAGGGTGGTGGTTTGAACGAACAATGCAATATCAGGCTATTCACAAAAATGTCCAGAGAAAATATTGACAAAACAGTTCATATTCGAATCGCCCCTGACACATATGTTTGGCATAATTTATATCATCGACTATTATGTTTATCTAGAGCCACAGATATCTCGAGCTTGGTGGTTCAGCCCCTTCAACATCGAGATACCGAAGTTTGACTGTATATATATATATATATATATATATATATATATAAAAGGATATTTATGTTTTTTAAACATGTAACATGTATACAGAGAAGATTTGATTACAACTATTATCCTGTTCAATTATTTAGACCCAAAGGTTTTTGCAAATGTTACATTTATTTCCTATTCGATATTTGTTTTCTTTGCATTTACATGAAAACAAACCCAAACCCCGACAGGTTTTATATACAAATCATCATATAAAATGCACGAAGTTGACTTAATTCCACTTTTTAAAAATCTCTGTGTGCTCGGAATGCACGTTATTTCTCCTATAAATAACTAAGGTCATTTGCATATCAAAAGATTGGGATCTGAGGCTACGTGAAGGCCATTATAGCTTGTTTCACTAAATCAAGGTTATTATTGTTTTGCAGTGTGTAACAGCATTGTCTAATCTTTCCGTTAAACATAGATGTAAACAAACAGAACATGTAACCCTTTCTTGTAGGTGCATTATATTTAATCAATTTAGCTAATGTATTATGGAATTTTATTTTATTTTATCAATTATATATAAGCATACCATACCTAACCTAACACAACTGAGGTGTAGCACAGTAATAAACACAAATCACCTCACACACCGCAGGAATGTGCTTTCCAAATTTATAAATAAATTTAATGCAGGGCCGGACCCAGAAGACCAGGGGGGGGGGGGATAAAATGTCAAAGGCCACCAACATCAAATAATAATAAAAATGTTATTTAATTTGCCTCTAAATTGGGAACTCATACGTATATATATATATATATATATATATATATATAGTATTTTTGGTGGTGCTAGGGGCTGGGGTTTGGGGGTGGGGTGTTACATTTGTAATGCGAAAAACCAAAGGGCTATTGTTCGGACTCGTATGGGTTCAACCACTTTTTCATCCCGCAGACACAGCCCTGAATGTCCAAAATACGATAGCATTGCTTGGTCAATAACATCATTATTTCGATCTATGACTGCACGTGCTATTGTAGCAATGTGTAAACCACGTAAAATACAAGTTAGGTAGGGTATATAAATTCATTGAAAATGTATTAGTCGACATTCTTGTTATTGTTATTTGAGGAAAAATATGGGTAAATCGAAAAACACTTCAGTTGATGTAAAATCGTGTATTAAGAACGTTTTCGATTATTGTGAAGATGAATATCAGCACGGTAGACCTAGGTATGCTTCTTATCGAATTGTCGATCGAGTTGCCGCTGCACTTAAAGTTTCGGTTTCAACAGTAAAAAGAACTGTGAAAAAGCTAAGCTCTACGAATCCAAGCACAGAAATCACTGTTAAAAAACGCGACCGAAAACTCATCGATTTATTTGATAAAGATGTTATTAGACGACGAGTATACAGATTTTATAGAGAGGGCGAATTACCTACATTATATAAGATTAACGTGGCTTTAAGGGAGGAATGTGGAATCAACATATCCATATCAACTTTACGAAGAACACTCCATGACCTCGATTTTAAATACCAACATATGTCTACAACCGGAAAAGTGATTTTTGAGGACACCAATATATCAGACAGGAGACTGTCTTATCTCCATGAAATATCCAGTTTACGAGAACAGGGGTATTTAATAGTGTATCAAGATGAGACCTGGGTGAATGTCAACCACACAACATCCCACCACTGGACAGATATCCACCCGGGCACAAGTACCGCCAATCACCTGCCGAAATCAGACGCTGCTGATAGAGTTCCTAAACTCTGTTCGGTGACTGGGAAGGGAAAAAGACTTATTATTTGTCATGCTGGCTGTGATAAATATGGATTGATAGATGGCTGTGAATTGATCTTTGAGGCTAAAAAACACAGACGGAGACTATCATGGTGAGATGAATCATAACAATTTCATGAAATGGTTTGAAGAACAACTTATGCCTTCTCTACCAGAACCTTCTGTTATCGTCATGGATAACGCAAGCTACCACAACAAATTAACTGAGATTACACGGATGTCCTGCACTAAACGCTAAAAAGGAAGAAATTCAGTCGTGGCTACGAAACAAAAATATACCTTTTGAGAGTAACATGACAAAGCCAGTTCTTTATGAAATTGTGAAAAGTAACAAATGTGCACAGCAATTTGTTACTGATGATATTGCTGAACGCCATGGGCACTTGTGTCTAAGACTGCCGCCAAGACATTCTGAACTCAATCCGATAGAACTGATCTGGAGTCAAGTCAAAGGGCACATAGCTCGTCATAATGATGGTAAAATGACCACGGTGCGGAGAGAACTTGCACATGCATTGAACTCTGTCACACCTACACACTTCTCTGAAGATTTTAGAAAACAAAATAGTTTTATAAGAAATAAAATACCCCCTGTGATAGTCCCCCTTAACGAAGATAGTGATGAAGAAATGAGTTTGTCGACTGATTAAGTTATTTCTCCATACCCATCAGGAGTATTACTTTAATGTATGCATGAACTCTTTAACACCAAAAACAATTTATTTCCATATTATTCACTATCAAACAACCTAACAACCTATAAACTAATCGACTAGAAATGCATATAGACTACACATACATACGAGAGAAATGTATATTTAACGACACACTCAACGCATTTGATATACGGTTATGTGGCGTCAGACAAAACGGTTAAGGAGCATTATGACAGTGAGAAAGATACTCGCTACCGCCACATGGGCCACTGTTTCCGATGAGCAATTTTGATAAGCAATAAGGGACGTTTTATATGCACCATCCCATAGACAGGATAGCACATACCACAGCCTTTATACATCAGTTGTGGTGCACAGGCTGGAACTAGACACAACCCAATGGGTCCACCATGTGGGATCGATCAGTCGACCTACCATGAGCGAACGCTTTAACTCTGAGCTACGTCTCGCTCCATATACAAAAGAAGCCTTAAGTGGGGTTGGGGTTGTGCATAGGGTCACACCTCCACCAATCGCATGCATACCATATTCTTCTCTCTCTCTCCCTATAACCATATAACCATAGATTAAAATATGTTGAGTGCGTCGTTACATAAATGACGTCTCTCTCTCTCTCTCTCTCTCTCTCTCTCTCTCTCTCTCTCTCTCTCTCTCTCTCTCTCTCTCTCTCTCTCTGTATGTATGTCTCTCCCTTCAGCGCGCGCGCTTGTGTATTCCACAATATAATTATAATATTTGATACATATTTTATTTTCAAACTGAGGTTTTGTCACTTGAACTCCCCACCTGAATCCGCGCCTGCTTCATGTTTGCAGATATTTTCTTAAATATAGGTCATACTACGATTTGAGCGGATAGGACGATAGAACCGAACATTAGTTTGAAACGCACTATAGAATGATGCTTTTAATATGCAAATGACCGTAGTTATTTATAGGAGAAATAACGTGCATTCCAAACACACAGAGATTTTTAAAAAGTGGAATTAAGTCAACTTGGTGCATTTTATATGATGATTTGTATATAAAACCTGTCGGGGTTTGGGTTTGTTTTCATGTAAATGCAAAAAAAACAAATATCGAATAGGAAATAAACGTAACATTTGCAAAAAACTTTGGGTCTAAATAATTGAACAGGATAATAGTTTTAGTATGCCTTTCGAGATTGCTTTTATGTCACCGATAAAGAGGTTGTGATAAACTAACCATGCGATATCACTGCTACAAGTATATTAGTAGTAAAAACAAAACAAAGATGGTTGTGAGGTTTTTCCCCCCATTTATTTCTAAATTACAATCACTGGTCTATATATAGACTACTACACATATATAAAATTGGACATACATTGGATTAGAATACAATGGTAACAGGTGAATATTAGTGTTCATTTCTCTTCATCATCTTCGTTAGTACTTGAATCATCATCAGTATCATCGTCGTCTACTTCGTCCAAATATTCGTCCATCCAGGAACGATATTTCTCCAGCTTGGGACGAATATTTCGTCTCAAATCTTTGTTGGTATCCACCGCCTGTAGAATTTTTCTCGAGTTGTCAAAATAATACATGTACGTGAGGAAGCGGCAGTACGTGTTTTTAAATAACTTCATGTTTTTTTAGATGGTATCTTGGGACAGTTTTTCTTCGTAGCGTTTCCTCTTGCTTTCAAAATAGTCACAATTGGTTTCACGTTCCACCATGAGACGTATGCCTTCGTTTTCCAGATCGGCCGACGGCTCTTCTTTTTCCACCTTACACGTCTTAAAACGCAGATGTTTCTGCAAGTTGCGTTTCTGCAAGTTGCTACCATAAAGGTATGGTACAGGAGTGTCAGTTTGAATGTGTGTGATACGTATGACCAGTTCATGTCTACCCCGTGCCCATGATAGGCGTGTGCTACAACAGCTTGTTCTGAATGTACACGTTAAAACCTAGTCCTGTCCTGTCCTGCCATGCTTAATTGTCATTAGCTGGCTGAAAAGTCTACAAACCAGATTTACGTTCATGGTCAAAATAAAAAGCCCAAAACACCCTTTTGAGGGGGCATCCAAAGGTCAGTCCAAGGACATCTAATTAGGTCAGGGACATGAACGGCCCTAGCTCAAAGCGAAAATAGATGACGCCCCTGCAAGGTCAGGCTCACATCAAGGTAGCACACCTGTCCATGTATGCCAAAGTGGCGCCACGGTCGCACACCTGGCCAGGTACGCCGAGGTCATTGCCTTCTAACACACACCAAGGTCAAGGTCACGGAAAAGTAGTTTATGGATCTATATAGACCTGAATACTATTCTTAGACACGATGTATGTTGTGTCAAAAACATAACTGAGATTTTGTACAAAACCACATCAGTCACTATTTAAGTTGATAATGTATTATTTCTATGTATTCCAGAGAACAATTCAAACCGATTCCCAATTATTTACATTTTGTTTCTCAATCATACAAAACCACATCAGTTACCATTTAAGTTGATAATATACTCTTTAAAAAAGTAGGGGAACTCTAATAAGAATTTACAACTGCAAAAATTGTAAATTATATTAGCTGTGGGAAATGGATATATGATAATAGTAAATTAATTGGGCAAACGTTACAACAGGTAGTTCAGTATTACAGTAGGTTTTATGACCACCAAACATCTTGAAGGACGATTGGGATCAGAAGTGAAATTTGAAAGTTGACGGGGTTTTTTTAATCAGTAAACCGCAAATTCAAACAATAAAAATTACTAAACACAAAACAATAACAACTGTATGATCAATAGAATGAAAAAGATTGACAGAAATAATGTTCCACAGTGATTAATGGACCTTCCTGGAAATGGTCAAAATCGAGAATGACACCCCACGTACGTTTACGGGGCAACTGCGTGATGCATGTGCAAACTATGGAATGTGTTTCGGTGTGTAGATAAACACACCTGAACGTTCTTTACTAGAATGTAGATTCCCCTACTTTTTTGAAGAGTATATATTACGTCTGTATATTTCAAAGAACATTGTATTGCTTAGTAATAACTTTTAGAGTTACATAGTAGCACCTGAAGTATACGTTTAATATTCTATATTGTTCACCATTTTGTTGTTTTGAAAATATGGCTGTTTAAATATATTTTTAATTGGCAACATGTTTTTTCGTTTTATGTTATGATATTAAGAGGTGGTTTGCTTTCATCACAACATTCCCACAAGCAACTAGCCTTCAAGCTGCATAGGATCAATGTAGTCTCGTTATTGTTATTGTTATTCACAAGCCATTTCAAAAGTAATGAATGGTTATATATATATATATATATTATATATAGATATGACAGCGCTGTGTACATATCTTACTACTCAAAAGAATTTAAGGGTCAAAAATTTATAACCAAATAAGTTTCAGAATGTATTAGATTGATGATGTAAACTACACCAATTTTTTTATTTATTGTTCCATATTTACAAAAACCCACAAATAAACGTCACTGTATACAAGAAAGTCACATGACATGCTGTCAAAGTTGAAGGTTGTCAAACATGGATTTTACACATTAGAACATTCGTTTAATAGTGTGTGAATCCACCCCTGGCGCGAATACACTCGACACATCGTTGCCTCATGCTGTTGATCAGACGTCTGAAGAACTCTTGGGGAATGGCCTGCCACTCTGCCATAAGAAGTTGACCCAGATCATGAAGGTTGGCCGGAGGGGCATGGTTATCCCGAACTCTCCTGCCTAATTCGTCCCAGGCGTGCTCTATTGGGGCCAAGTCAGGCGAATATGCTGGCCAATCCATCCTGGCGATACCTTGTTGTCTGAGAAAGTCCGTTACCACCCTGGCGCGGTGGGGTCTGGCATTGTCATCCTACAGAACTGCCCCGCCGCCAATCTGCTGAAGGCCTGGGAGAACCAACGGCCGGATAATCTCATTCAGATAGCGGATTCCATTCAGATTGCCATCCACCACATAGAGGGGGGTCCTGTGGTGGATAGAGATGCCGCCCCACACCATGACGCTGCCACCACCGAACCGGTGACGTTGTCTAACGTTAACGTCATCGAAGCGCTCCCCAGGACGTCTGTAGACACGAACCCGACCATCGTTGAACTGGAGACTAAACCTGGACTCATCAGTGAACATCACTCGACCCCACTGAACACGTTGCCACCGCAGATGAAGCGTGCACCAGTGACGTCTGGCCGTTCTGTTACGTGGTAGGAGTGGTGGTCGAACAGCCTGGCGACGGCAGCGTAGATTATTGGCTCTCAGACGATTGCGTATGGTTTGATCAGACACTCGAGTTCCAGTCGCAGTCCGCAGATTGTCACGTAATCGGCGTGCAGTGGATGTGCGTTGACGTAGAGCCATATTGGTGATGTAACGGTCCTCTCTATTTGTAGTGCTTCGGGGTCTTCCCGAACGTGGACGATTTCGAACAGAATTCGTTGCTTGGTACCGTTGCCACAGTCGGCCAACGACACTCTGACTGACACCAAGTCTCAGAGCAACATTTCTTTGCGTATTGCCATCCTGAAGCCAAGCAATAGCCCTTCCTCGATCTTCGATAGTCAGTTGAAGTCGTACCATTATCGAATTTGGAGTGTGCACCGTACACGAACGCAAGCTCCAATTATACGGAAATTCAGCATTGGGAACATGGAATACAGGTGCAAAGCGTGCAAATGAAGCCCTTTGTGAAAAAGCAAGTTATGGGCACTTAGCAGACCTTTCGCTTTCGCCCTAATTTACGTGCAAATGTAAGCATGTTTTCGCTACATTTTTCCATTAGTAGTAAGGAATCTTTTATACGCACCATCCCACAGACAGGGTAGTACATACCACCAACTTTGATACACCGGTCGTGGTGCACTAGCTAGAACGGGAAATAATCCAATGACCCCACCCCCCACCCCCCCCCCCCCCCCCAATGGGGATAGATCCTAAACCGACCGCGCATCAGCTTTGCAATCACCATATACACAAGGACATTTACTTCCATGCCTTCTCTGCAGCTGACCATGTACAATCACAATCACAATGTCACACCTAGTTGTATTCAACACATGCAGAGATTTTTGTAAAATGGAAATAAGTCAACTTCGTGCATTTTAGATGATGAATTGCAAATGTAAAGAAAACAAGGATTGAATAGGAATTAAACGTAACATTTGCAAAAACCTTAGGGTCTAAACAATTGAACAGGAATATAGGAATTAGTCTCTAAATATCTATTTAAAACTTTTGGAAAGCCTTCATGAGTGTTAGAATGCACTGACTTAATAATATCTGTGCCAAAATAAAAATATATCGTGTTGTTTGAACTTAAAATACAATGCGAATGCCCTAAGCTATTTCAAAAGTAGATAACAGGAACTGGAGCAAAATGAATATTGCTTGACATAAAGAGAACAATAGCTATTGGAATGTTTACGACACCCTTTTGTCATACAGCTTAGTTTGGAGGCAGTTGTCATTTGAAATGTCTGTTTTAATTGGTTTTGGTATGTAGACATGGTCAACAATTAAAGCTGCAACACACCAAATGAGAATGCAGGGTCATAGGTACTCCTTACTGTCGTACAAACGCGCCATAAAAAATAAGTAAACGAAATGTTTTGGGCTAGCCCTGACATGATCTTCATTTTTGACGACTAGGTATCTGGTTTGGCACAATCACTTGTTAATAGACAAACCTGGTGAGCACATTTCCTATCTTATCTTTTTAAAAATATACCTTTGTTATTGTAGAACCACCTCAAGATTATTTGTGATTAGGAAATATGCATCACTTAGCAAGGCAGAAATTGATATGCTCTTTATGAAAATACAAGACCTTCCGCCAACATAAGACGCAACCAGTCAAAACACGTAGCATGGCTGTTCTTAATTACAAATAATCTTGAGGTGGTTCTACAACAACAAAGGTATATATATATATATAAAAGATAAGATAGGAAGTGTAACTTCTGAACATAAACCAATGGATCGGACCCAAACTCGAACTACTTTTGCAACACGGACATTGTCCACTATCTTGGTGCTACTGACATTGACCACTATCTTCGTGCTACTGACATTGTCCACTCTCTTGGTGCTACTGAAATTGTGCACTCTTTTGGTGCTCCTGACATTGTCCTCTCTCTTGGTGATACTGCCTTTGTCCACACTCTTGGTGCTACTGACATTGTCCACTATCTTGGTGCTACTGACATTGTCCACTATCTTGGTGCTACTGACATTGTCCACTCTCTTAGTGCTACTGATATTGTCCACTCTTTTGGTGCTACTGACATTGTCCACTATCTTGGTGCTACTGTCTTAGTGCTACTGGCATTGTCCACTCTCTTAGTGCTACTGACATTGTCGACTATCTTGGTGCTACTGATATTGTCCACTATCTTGGTGCTACTGACATTGTCCACTATCTTGGTGCTACTGACATTGTCCACTCTCTTGGTGCTACTGACATTGTCCTCCCTCTTAGTGCTACTGACATTGTCCACTCTCTTGGTGCTACTGACATTGTCCACTATCTTGGTACTACTGATATTGTCATCTCTCTTTGAGCTACTTACATTGTCCACTATCTTGGTGCTACTGACATTGTCCACTCTCTTGGTGCTACTGACATTGTCCACTCTCTTGGTGCTACTG
This sequence comes from Gigantopelta aegis, assembly GCF_016097555.1. Lineage (NCBI taxonomy): Eukaryota > Metazoa > Mollusca > Gastropoda > Neomphalida > Peltospiridae > Gigantopelta > Gigantopelta aegis. The sequence goes on along the minus strand of NC_054701.1, from coordinate 22,418,715 downwards.
ACATTGTCCACTATCTTGGTGCTACTTATATTGTCCACTATCTTGGTGCTACTGACATTGTCCACTATCTTGGCGCTACTGTCTTGATGCTACTGACATTGTCCTCTATCTTGACGCTACTGTCTTGGTGCTACTGACATTGTCCACTATCTTGGCGCTACTGGCTTGGTGCTACTGACATTGTCCACTACCTTGTTGCTACTGTGTTGGTGCTACTGACATTGTCCACTATCTTGGTGCTACTGACATTGTCCACTATCTTGGTGCTACTGTCTTAGTGCTACTGACATTGTCCAGTATATTGGTGCTACTGACATTGTCCACTATCTTGGTGCTACGGACATTGTCCACTATCTTTGTACTACTGACATTGTTCACTATCTTGGTGCTATTGACATTGTCCACTATCTTGGTGCTACTGACATTGTCCACTATATTGGTGCTACTGACATTGTCCTCTCTCCTGGAGCTACTGACATTGTCCACTATCTTGGTGCTACTGACATTGTCCACTATCTTTGTACTACTGACATTGTTCACTATCTTGGTGCTATTGACATTGTCCACTATCTTGGTGCTACTGACATTGTCCACTATATTGGTGCTACTGACATTGTCCTCTCTCCTGGAGCTATTGACATTGTCCACTATCTTGGTGCTACTGACATTGTCCACTATCTTGGCGCTACTGTCTTGGTGCTACTGACATTGTCCACTACCTTGTTGCTACTGTCTTAGTGCTACTGACATTGTCCGCTATTTTGGTGCTATTGACATTGTCCACTATCTTGGCGCTACTGTCTTGGTGCTACTGACATTGTTCACTATCTTGGCGCTACTGGCTTGGTGCTACTGACATTGTCCACTACCTTGTTGCTACTGTGTTGGTGCTAGTGACATTGTCCACTATCTTGGTGCTACTGACATTGTCCACTACCTTGTTGCTACTGTCTTAGTGCTACTGACATTGTCCTCTATCTTGGTGCTACTGACATTGTCCACTATCTTGTTGCTACTGTGTCAGTGCTACTGACATTGTGCACTATCTTGGTGCTACTGACATTGTCCACTCTCTTGGTGCTACTGACATTGTCCACTATCTTGGTGCTACTGACATTGTCCTCTCTCTTGGTGCTACTGACATTGTCCACTCTCTTGGTGCTACTGACATTGTCCACTCTCTTGGTGCTACTGACATTGTCCACTATCTTGGTGCTACTGACATTGTTGACTCTCTTGGTGCTGCTGACATTGTCCACTATCTTGGTGCTACTGACATTGTCGACTCTCTTGGTGCTACTGACATTGTCGACTCTCTTGGTGCTACGGAAATTGTCCACTATCTTGGTGCTACTGACATTGTCCACTATGTTAGTGCTACTGACAGTGTCCACTATCTTGGTGCTACTGACATTGTCCAATGTCGTTTTTCTGCTCACAAGTCTAGTCGCCATTTTGAAACTAACAACATGAAACTAAACAGATCAGCGCATTTCGCCTTGAGAATCAATATTGCGAAACCACTTTATCACGAGACAATTATTACATATAAGAGCATAATGGTCATCAGGAATGTCGTGTCACTCACAAAAAGCGAAACAAGAGTGTATGGCCTAAATTCTAAATGGTTTAATATTTAAAATGATTTATCACTGTAATCGATATATTGTTATAATAATGGCAGTCTGCAGTGCATAATGATCATGTGAACTCTAGGCCTGTAGGCGCCGATTGGAGGCCCGTAGGAACCAATTGGGAGGGGGGAGGGCTGTGCTCCCGACTCGTGGACAAAATGCACATTTTGTGCCTCCCCCCCCCCCAAACTAGAGACCGTGCCCCACTCCACTAGTGATTGTGCCTCGCCCCATTCGATGTTGTTTTTACTGGCCTGTAAGATTTTTCTTTCTAGCCTCCACAAATATATTTTTTAGTCATTAAAGGTACTTGGTTCTCTCAGAACATTAGAAATTGTTATTATATGAATCTGAAAGACAAAACCATTATTCACTTTCAAGACCGTATCTCTGCGCAATGCAGAGTTGTATGGGCATTTGGAAAAATAGTGGTTGATTCCATCAATCTATATCTAGTGCCTCGTCTATAAGACAGGCTCTTTACAGATCCTTTACGTCCTGCATCGCCACAAAGAGAACTGCCACACCCATATTAGTTTATCAAATCAAAACTAGCACAGGACAGAACTCGTGGAAATAAATATTGCAATAATGACATGCATCCATTAACCAGTATTGAAACAGTTATGATATCAGATGTTTGCAAAAGGTGAGCATCCTGCCCCAGCAGTGGCATCCATTTATTTCTGAGTGTATAATAACCTACAAGTTCGTCCAGCACTTCACAAGCCAAACTTTCAAAACAATGTGTTTGCACCCAAGCCACATTTGTGATGTTATTCAAATTAAAACACAACATATTGGTTTACTATAGTTTTATTCTTATCTCATGTACATCAAAACATTATTAATACATTTAAATACAATGCAAATGTAAACGTCAGTCATAAACAAAAATAGAATTAATGGAGATTACAAAACTCATATATGTTCTTTAACATAAATAGGAATATGACCGACCACTTAAGTTGACTGGTTGTTTTTTTCCAACTTATTAAGCTCTTTCCACAAAACATAAAACATCGGCTATAATACATTTGCAATCTGAAATGAGAATAAGAGAGAGAGAGAGAGAGAGGAGAGAGAGAGGAGAGAGAGAGAGAGAGAGAGAGAGAGAGAGAGAGAGAAAGAGAGAGAGAGAGAGAGAGAGAGAGAGAGAGAGAGAGAGAGAGAGAGACAGAGAGACAAGACAAAAGACAGACATACAGAGAGATGAGAGAAACGAGAGAGGAGAGCGAGAGAGAGAGAGGGGAGAGAGAGATGAGAGAGAGAGAGAGAGAGAGAGAGAGAGATAGAGAGAGATCTAGAGGAGAGAGAAGAAGAGAGAGAGAGAGAGAGGGATTAGAGAATAAGGAGGAAGATGAGAGAGAAGCGAGGAGAGAGAAGACGAACAAGGGGAATCGAGGAGAGGAAAGAGAGAAAGAGAAAAAAAAAAGAACAAAAGAGAGGAGGAAAAGGAGAGAGGAGGAGAAAGAGGGAGAAAGGAAAGAGAAGAGGGAAAGAAAAAGGAAGGAAAGAAAGAGAAAGGAAAGAAGAGAAGAAGGAAGAAAAGAAAAAAAGAGAAGAGAAGAGAAAGGAAAAAAAGAGAAAGAAAGAGAAAGAAGAAAAAGAGAAGAAAGAAAAGAAAAAGGAGGAAAAGAGAGGAGAAAAGAAAGAAAAGAAAAGAGGGAAGAGAAGGAAAAAAGAAAAGAGAGGAAAGAAAGAAAAGGGAAAAGGAAAGAAGGAAAGGGAAAGAAAGAAGAGAGGGGGGGAAAGGGAGGGGAAAGAGAAGGAAGAAAAGAGAGAGAAATAAAAAGAAAGAGGAAAATCAGAGAGAAAGAATCTAAAAAAGAGAGAGAGAGAGGATCGAACTCATTCAGAGAGAGAGAGAGAGAGAGAGAGATAGAGAAAAAGAGAGACAGAGAGTTTCAGTTTGATCATCTAATAGCATTCGTACGACACCTACAGTAAAATATAAAACAAATCATACAATATGACACCTTCAACCCATATGTGATAATTAAAACATTCAATATTTGAAGAGAACATTTTGTTTCTTTTATACATTACGTCATTATTGTCTTCACTTAAAATAACTTTTCCATTTAAGTACAACTTAAGTTAAAGTTTAAACCTTTGTAATCCATGAGAATGCAGCTCTGCTGTTCATACAAATTGCATTGAAAGAAAAAAGTATATATATTTTAAAATAATATCCACAACTACATGAATAATCAATACGAAATCTAACATTGTATAAACCGGTTTTTACGTTACAACATCTGTGTCTTAGCGTTTTATGCAATATAGTTTATGTTCGATTACCAAACGAATAATATGTTGGAATGCAAGAACCTCCAATTTTACTACATTTTAAATGAATATACCAGCATGTTTCGAGATTTAACAATTTATGGTCGTAAACTTTTTCAGAATTTGATTGTTGAATAGATGAAAGATGACAGAAGGAATCTAGATTTAGCAAAAGATAAACACGTATTAGCATTCCTCAGCATACAAGTCTAAAATCAAATTTGTGTTTTGGGGAACCCGAAGGTACCTATACAAATGGGCTGACCTAATATTATTGTAATGTATTTAGTTTTTTGATATATGTTTACTAATTTGTAGGGGAAACTAGTAGTGATGTTCCAATGATCTACTGATTATAATTCAAAAGTGTACGGTTTGGCTCTAGCCATGTAATGATCGATTATAAAAGGATTAAATGATGTAAATATGCTGGGCTTAGGGTTTGTTGTTATGTGTGCATAACAAGAAAGGTATTAAATAGCATTTACGTGCTATGTTCGCATAATTAACCACTTATGTAATCGAACGTTGATCGGTTGGTGCCAACCAATTACAACCAGTACACACATAACAATTTCTTGACCCACTGAAGAAAATGTAGATTAGAATAAAAATGATTGGGAGATGGTGGGGGAGGGGACATACATAACATACATACCCATTTCAGAAATACTGAAGTCGGGAGGCATCATTTTCATTAGTACCACATATTTCTATAAGCATTCAGATGTTTGCTATAGCGTATAACACTGTATAATGTGTAATATATTCGTTTAAACACAGCCACATGTTTAAAACAATTATTTAAAGAATGTAACACAAATGCATTGTATAGGGACGGAATAGGCAAGTTGAAAAACATACATGTAATTACGTTGTGTTTTTAACTAATGCAGTAATTATATTCTAAGTTAAATACCAGTCAGAAATACAATATCTGAACAAGAAATGTGTAGCATATTTCCTCTGGTGTTCGTATTCTCAAACACAGCATGCATAAGCATAATACATATATATATATATCCATGATAGTATACATGATAGTATAGTAAAACAGGACGCATATATTTTCTAGAATCACAGGAAATGATACATTATATATATTGTGCCAAATGCGTCATACATACCAAGGACAATATATACGGAATAGTTAATGGAAGTTTCTTATATGTCAACTTTTACCATATCAGTGTCCAGTTTAATGTGCCTGACGTCAGGAGTTGTAACACGAGGGGAGACTGCAGTTATGTCTACAGACGGTTCTCCTCTCTGTGTTGCACTTCCATGGTCGAATCGACGTCGAAACATGTCTTGCTGTTTCAAATCACTCTGGGTATTGGTGAACCGCACTTTTGGGGAATTATCAAAAACATGATCAGGCAGGTCACTGAAAAGAGCAGTTTATTAATAATTACATTTTGAGACCCATCTCTGATCTCAACTGTACTACTATTTTATACTGCTAATGCACTGTACTACAACATAAGGTACATACCTTTTTAAAAAAATGGTTTTACTTTTGTATTTATACACTATAGAATAACATTATGTATTCAGTAAAGCAAGTTCTGTCTTCCTACAAAATCAACCATAATAGTTTGAAATCATTGGCAAAGCAAGTAGCGTATAACATTACAAAGTAGTGAACAGTCTGACGATTTAACTCGGTGTAGATGTATTATGGAAAAATAGAGCACTGGTTCCTGTCCAGCTATTTGACAAAGTCAGAAGGTGTAGTTAAATGAGTATTAATGAACTTTAAGGTAATAGAAAAGTTAGTCAATTAAAAGTAAGAAGCGAAAATATAGTTTTCTTTGGCACTGCACTGAACAGGAACATGTCACCAACGACTGCCAAAATAAAACACTGTTACCCTCCTATTGAAATAAATTAAAACCGTACAACAATCACTGTACCTGACATCACTGATTTTGTTCTTAACGTTCATGTAGTATCTCAAGGAAATCGCAGCAGTGGCAACCAAGAGTATAACACCGAAAACGACAAGCACGGCAATGATGACTGCAGAAAGGCCGCCATCTACCTTTGGATCTCCGTGTGGGTTGACACGCACCTGTATGATGATGGGACGACTGAAGGCATTGTCTTGATCCACAATGATGAAAGACACATTTGTGGAGCCTGTATAATTAGAAAGGTGATACAACCACAGCTGCTGCCGGCTGACAGTTCCAAACGAACCAACGATGTCTTGTGCATATTCTTGATCCTGAGGTGGTTGTGGAACCAGAGTAAAATTCAAAGACGAGTGCTCAGGAAATTTATTATGGTAGGAAAGAAAATCACCATTATCTATGTCTGCCATCCAAAATGTCCCAACAAGATGCTTTGTGTGTTCATTTGTGAGTTCAATGTTCACTGCATCGGATTCTTCAGAATTTAATAGACTTTTACTTGAGTTTTCAAAGAACAGAGTTGGAGCATCATTCACATTTTCAACAGTAATACTGATGACAGCTGACAGCTCATGAGGTGTGATTGCTGGGGCATCTATGACTTCTACAGCACTTATTTCTAACTGGTCCACGCCAGTGAAATCGCGTTCAGGCATATAGTTCAGTATTCCATTGTGAGATATATTGGCAGTGCCATGTAAGGGTTGACTTTTGATAGTAAACGTAAGGTTGTCTCCATCGGCGTCAGAAAAGTCTATCTTAGCCTCCAGAACATTATCTTCTTTGCCTTCAATGTTTGTAGTCACAATGGATGGAATGGAATTACTAAGACTAGTGTTGACTACTGCTATCAAGAAATGTCTAGGGGAAGAAAGACTTTCTGTGCTTCGCTTGTCTCTGCCATGTTCCAGAAATGTCACTTGTGCATCGCTGAATATATCTTCACATACCTGATCAAAGAAAACTATAATATAAATCCGGAGCCAAATTCACAAAAAACGTTAAGTTTACATTTACTGCTAGCTGTGGTATGTTTTCAAGATTTGGTATCTATTTCACACAGAATATTACATCAATATAGAAGATGGATCACGCTCAGATTAAAGGATAACGATTTATGTATATTTTGAACTGTATTATTTGTACTGTTTGTAAGTAATACAATAGGCTTTTACTCGTAAATATACACTTTCGTATTTATTGTGATCTATTTTTTTAAATTATGTAATATTCTGCATGAAATATATAACAAACATATGTAAAGTATAGCTGAAAAACCATAAGCGAAAAATTAAAAAGGTTTGTTAATTTGGTCCAAGAATAATAAAACCAATATTGTAATAAAAATCATATCTCTGCAAAATTATAAATTTAACGCATGCAGTGGAGAATATAAAAGATCACACAAATTAATTTCAGTTTAAATTATGCCTTGCAATACAAAAAAAAGTTTGTTTTATTTAACGACGCCGCTAGAGCACATTGATTTTTTATCTTATCATCGGCTATTGGACGTCAAACATATGGTCATTCTGACACTGTTTTTAGAGGAAACCCGCTGTCGCCACATAGGCTACTCTTTTTACGACAGGCAGCAAGGGATCTTTTATTTGCGCTTCCCACAGGCAGGATAGCACAAACCATGGCCTTTGTTGAACCAGTTATGGATCACTGGTCGGTGCAAGTGGTTTACACCTACCCATTGAGCCTTGCGGAGCACTCACTCAGGGTTTGGAGTCGGTATCTGGATTAAAAATCCCATGCCTCGACTGGGATCCGAACCCAGTACCTACCAGCCTGTAGACCGATGGCCTGCCACGACGCCACCGGGCCGGTTTGCAATACAAATGCTAATGTATATTAATGTTATCAGATATAATTAAATATGTTGTTTATACCATCAAGCCAATAAATAAATAAATATGCAAAAGCAGCATATGCGTTATGCATCTCGTAGCAAAACCAAAAACATTAACCAAATCGTAATCATGAATATTGGCAACACTGAAACAACAGAAACACCTAATATATTACAATACAATTAAAATAAAGTTGAACTTATTGTTATCAATGACTTTAGCCTGACATAACAACATAATAAATTCAGATTTGCAAGATGTTAAGTAGTTATTTGTGTTCATAATATGTTTAAAAGATAGACTGTTTTATTAAAATGAATATATGCATCATTGAAACAATTGTAGGACATGATTAAAAATAAAGTTGAAGTGTACGTTATCAACGGCTTAAATACAACATCACAACACAATAACTTTGTAAGATGTTAATTAGTTATGTTTGTTCATAATTTGTCTAAAAAGGATGAATATAAAGACAAACTCACCTCATTTTCGAATGATGATGATGTTACACTGGCCTGGTTTCCTAGGCCACATGATTCCTGGACACTTCGCCACGATTGATCACCTACACAATAAAAATGGCCAGTATAGTGTTTTTGAAGAAGTCTGATTAATTCCAAAATCAAGCAACTAAATCTGTTTAGACTGCATAATGAAACGTCTTACTGTTATGAGAGAAAAAAAGTAAAAATGTTGGATCAACCTCAGAATGAAATATAACCTAAATCTGGACTCTGCAAAATATTTATTGCATTCGAAAGCTTAAGGGGCGGGATGTAGCTCAGTGGTAAAGCGTTCGCTTGATGCGCAGTCGGTCTAGGGTCGATCCCCGTCGTTGGACCCATTGGGATATTTCTCGTTTCAGCCAGTGCTCCACAACTGGTGTAACAGAGGCCGTGGTATTTACTATCCTGTCTGTGGGATGGTGCATATAAAAGATCCATTGCTGCTAATCGAAACGAGTAGCCCATGAAGTGGCGACAGCGGGTTTCCTCTTTCAATATCTGATCCTTAACCATACGTCCGACGCTATATAACCGTAAATAAAATGTGTTGATTGCGTCGTTAAATAAAACATTTCCTTCCTTCCTTCCTTCGAAAGCTTAATTGCAAAAGGCAGAGTCAAACATACTTTTGACAAGATAGTTACTGCTTCCATAAATCACGTGTTTCATCTCGTGCCACTCTACGATGACCCATTCTTCCTACTTTGCCGAAATGGACTGCAGAGCACGTAGTGAAGAATACTTAATACGTTGTCACACAACATTACATTCGTTTCGTTGTTTGAACAAGTGGATGAAATTTAAAATCATGATACAATTATTTGTTTCTCCTTTGAACTGTATGCTTGGTATATATTCGTCAAATCTGCTGTTCCACATGAACAACCTACACTAATTAAATTTGTGTTATATTCATTACAATTTAAAGGCATACCATAGTACCACACGTTTGTTAATTTTTCGATGCACGTAAACATTACGTTATCAGGGAACGTCACGTAAGATGGCGTCCATTTATATAAGTACTTTGAATTATTGAACATTATTGATAGAGAGCAGTTCAAATAAAATACGATGTTATTCATGTTTTTGTTAATAACCATGTTTCAAATTTGATTGTAAGAATTATCTGTTATTTCTTCTAGGTTCATCAGGGTATGAACAAAAACGAGATACAAAAAATGGCAAACGTTTGTTGAAACAGCTTCATCGATGCATACAGCTTGCACATGTTTTGTTTCTTTCATCCTAACTGATTAAGTAAACGAAATATACAAAACGAATAAACAAAAATAATAATGCAATCCATGCTTTCACAAAATTAGGAAACATAACACGTTTTATACTGTTTTGTTTGTTTTCAACATTATTTAAAAAATATGAAATATTTACATACCGTTATCCCAGTAAAGAAGATCTACTTCTGTCCTCTCTTTTAATGAACTCTTATCATAAGGTTTGGCCACATTAATTTTATTCCTGAGTTTGACCGTCGGGATTGGAGCAAGGTAAAACATCGGTTTCATTGTTGATATCAACCTAAAAACAAAACGAAAGAAAATTTATATTTCTTTTGGCTTTTCATGGCATACTTTCTTATATTTATTAATCATATTTCTATTATGCCAATACATGACTACATATCACTGGCGGATACAATAATATGAAAATGCGTTTGAAGTTAAGACCAATGCTTTTACATTTTCCCAAATACAAAGTGGTATACGTGTTTGGAAATTGGGTCTGGGGTGCGCCATGTAACCAGCACCTGTATCAGACCATATATGTAACTGTCATAGTAGATGGACATTAAAATTAATCTTCAAGAGAATGTTTCAAATCAAATAACATTAATACAACATTGGAAATACACCTCTGTTTGAGGAACCGCGACAGCTGGTGTGATGTGAGGTCTGGGTCCGCTATGTACGGGTGATAGTCTGCTGAAGCCGTTGATCCATATAAACTCTGGACGTCTGTCTCATCAAGAACACCAACTGAGAGGCCACCGTCATCAACTGTACAAAATATATCATTATGTAATATTTATATAATATCAGGGATATCACAGTTAGATTCGTAAGAACACAAAATGCACATAGAAGCCTTTTTATCAGACAAAGGGGATTATTAAATGTTCAACAATTATCACAAATATTATTTTAACATGCAATGCAGGATTTTAACCTCACCTGAAATGTAAGAATAAAGTCACTCACTGACATTGCCAGATTAGTTAATTCACTATTACCTTCCAATACCTTCCAATAAATATAACCCTGTCATTAGTTTATGTACCTACACACATAACAAAGCTATGTAAAACTAACATTAAATATGCAAAATAAATATTTAAATTTACAATAAGTAATCGTATAAGTAAAGTTCCTGATGGATACCGTCAATATTAACTGCAAGTGCAGGTTTGTGATTCAACTTAGTAGGGCTCTCAACAAAGACTTCTCCATTATCGTTCACAACAACACGCTTTATCCCAGGCTTAATCAGTTTGTCCTTTTTTCCTGTAATAAATCAATAATTATTATACTTGTTAACTTGTTTAATGAATACAACCCTTAAAGCCATTTATGTTGTACATTTTTACTTTATGAACACAACGACTGTCAATTAATAAATCGTACAAGACCATATGTTTCTGGTTAGCATATTTGTAACGTTAAACTATAGGCCGAATTTACAGATCTTTAAACATAAATCACTTCGAAAATTCCTTAAACGGGAGACGAGGCCTTCAAGCAACAATTCCCTCTCATATTTTTATGAATTTATTTATGTTAATACTAACCCATTCAAATTTAATTATGCACATGTGCATAAATTAAATAATTCAGCATAAAAGAAAATCCAACACAAAAATATTAAAATAATGATCATAATGCTCAACTGAAATAATGATAAAAATACTCGCCTTTAATACATGATGACTAAAGAGAATACTAAATCTAAATGACGAAAATAAATCATTACTCTCTTAATTCACCAAATACTGAATGTAATATACCCAAACTCGCGTTAATGATTGATAGAACAAACACAAATTGTTCAATTTAAAATACCCCCATTAATATCAGTACTTACTTTTAATACATAATGGATTAGAACGAATCTTGGAGTGCAGATGAGATCTACTGACAGCATAGAGTGACTGGTAAATGCAGCGACCAGGCTCTAACTTGAACTGATTTTTCTTCCTGTCTTGCTTTACATTTTTGACATTTGTCATATTTCGTTCAAAAAATTCTCCAAGGCCTGGGTTTTTCTGAATTCCGTCTAGTCTCATTTCACCAGCGACTATTCCCACACTTTTAGCTTGCTTCTTCCCAATTCTCATTAAAGGAAATATGTCATGTCGCTCTGAAGAACTGCCAATTTTCCATTCTAAAATATTATATATCTGACCATCAATAATAATACTAAACAAAATTATTTAACAAGAACAACCACATTTTGTGTAGTTGGTTGGTCGATCAGTTTTAATTAAAACGAAATTAATGTTTCATCTGCAATTCTACGAACATTATAAACACAATGCAATGAAATATCTAAAATATTAGAGACATTTTATGAATTTAAAATCTGTCTGTAATGTTATACAGCCACACTTGATTTAGCGACCTTCTAACACAGTGGTCCTTGGAAACATTTGAACTTTCAAATACAGACAGAATTTTGTTCAAATACATACTTAAAACTGTTTTATGGTCTTGTGTCTAAAACATAGTTTAAAAACAATATTAAAAACCAAATGGTAAACATGTTCACTGTACACCGACCACTGAAATCTACAAAGAATGTAAGTTAGGCACTTACCATAATACTGTGCACCTGTGATACTTTTGTCATCCCATTCGAGGCCTATCCTATCTGTATAGCGTGTTAGTTCCACTTCTTCGTTGCTACTGGTATTAGATTCAGAAAACATTGAAGCAGCAACAGCATGCAGTGTATCTGGAGGAAGTATGTCCATCGTAAAGTTACACGATTTCATAGTTTTCTGTCCAGCTCCATTTTCTACCTCAACATTCACAAAGTATTGATGCATGTGAATAAGTTTGCCACCAAGACCATTAATTGTTAATGACTTATTGACAGAAACAAATATGTCAGCACGAATATCCTGCAGACCAGGAGCTGTGCCTATGCTTACACATGTAGAGACAATTCCACTAACATCCTCTCCCGCTTCCCATGTAACACTGACTGAGTTATTGTTACCAAGGAACTGAATGGATTCATCGGAAGAGTAAGTGGGATCCATGCATTTCACATACTCAATGTGTGGTGGGGTAGTGTCAATCAACACAGCGTCAGACTTGGAATAGGTTACTAGGCCTGCATAGTTTTCAACTCTAATATCAACAAAGTAAGTAGGGAGATGAAGTTTGGAGAATGCCGTTGACGAGTTCGTTTTAGTTTGATTCCCCTGTACGTGTAAGCTGGCTGATTCTAGTGTGATATTCTGTTGTTCTAAAGTCATCACTACAAGACCACGAGGAAGCTGGCATTCATCATGACAGTCAGGTTC
>NC_054701.1:22376791-22405759 GCF_016097555.1 Gigantopelta aegis | reverse complement strand
AATGCACTTATTGTGTGTTGCTTATCCCATTGCTTAGACTTAGACATAGATATGGCTTTAACGTGCTCCTATACCTCTTTGGTTTCGAACACGCCTATCCCGGGTCCGGCCTACGATATGATCGGTGGTCTGACTCGGGGCAGGAAAAACCTAAATATTAGGACAATTTGGAAATTTAGACAGTTAATACCAAAATAATAAAATAGTTCTTAAACATAAATATACTTACTCATATAAACAATAATTTAGTTTGACGCAATTTTAGATGGGGTGATCTAAATAAATTAATAACAATGATTTTATTAGACCCCAGAGGTGAGGAGGAAGGGTAGGTGGGTGAGCCCCAGCCCACAGAAAAGATTAATATAGAAAATTATTATATAAGATTACCAATCATATTTCGGGCCTTGGTGTGACCAGGTCGGGGAGGGGCGAGATGGGAGGCCAGAACCTACACAGAACTTAAGACCAAACCGCCTACGCCCTATGGCCCCCCCTAAGAAAGAAGAAAAAAGCAGAAAGAGCCAGAATTGGAAACCTACACAGAACTTAAGACCAAAAACCGACCCTAACCTACGCAATAGGGACCCCCCCCCAAAACCCTAACCACCGGCATCCCCCCACCCACCACCCCCCACCCACCACCAAGAATAAAGGTAATTATGCGTCCCCCACAAAAAAAAAGTTGGGGGGCCGGGCTGCGTCATATATACCATAGGTAAAACAATTAATTATATAAATAAACAGACATCTTAAATACTTAAATATTCTCTCTAATATAATAACCACAAGCCGGCCACCAAACACATATAAATAGATAGATAAATAGATAAATAAATAAGAAAGAATTTAAATGATATCTCAAATATTAAAAATGTATTTAGTTAAAGGGACATTCCCGAGTTTGCTAATAAAATATTTCTACGATTAAACTTACATATTAAATATATTTTCTTGTGTAGAATATCAGTGTCTGTATATTTAACGTGTTTCTGGTCGTCTAAATATTTGTAAGAAGCCCAAACTGGATTTTGTCATGAAATAATTTCGTACGTACGAAAAAATAGTTTTTATGAAATAAAATGAAATTTAACCTAGTGCAAATATTAGAACGATGAGAAACACGTTTAATATACAGCCAGTAATATTTTAAGCAGAAAAATATATTAGATATGTAATTACAGTCGTCAAAAAGGCTCTGTTAGTCAATAACATCTTAAAAATTGCAGCAAACTCAGGAATGTCCCTTTAAAAATAGAGACAAAATACTAACAGCGCGCTGCCGATCAATACATAGAGCGTGAATACCAAGCCGTGTTTCCCCGACTGTGAGCTCTGACGTCAGAGCGAGTACAGCGAGGCAAACACCAGATATCGGTGTGTGCCGAGCAATGAGAAAACTGTGTATGGTTTATAACAAAAAATTAAACTAAAATAAATTAAATAAAATTAAAATAAAAACAAAAACAAATTATAAAGAATTTAATTAACTTAATCCTTATCTAAATAAAGAAGAGGTAGTAGCCTAGCTACATAAGAGCCGTGGTTAATTTGCGTACACACCCATCGCACCCAACTCCCCACCCCCCCCACCCCCTAACAAAGCCCCACCCCACCCTTCCATCCCCCCCACCCCCTTACCTTAAAATGTTTAATATAAAATTATAACTAAAACTGATTACACCTTAAACATTAATTAATGATATATAAGTACTTATAAATAACTTAAAGCATATCTAAATATCAATGTTTGTCTCCAGCACATAGGCCATTAAGAGTCTATCAGTGGTTGATTTTAATTGTTTATTAGGGTTTAATAAATTATTACGGGTAAAGGGAATATTGTTTTTATCAAAGAATTTTAATAATTTAATTCTGTTATTTTTATATTTATTGCAGAAGAATAAGTAGTGACTTATATCTTCAACAGTGTTGCAGTGGGTGCAATTTGGGCTGTTTATTTTTTTTTTTTCATTTTAAATTTAATTTGGTTAAGGCCTACTGAGACACCCATGCGTAATCTGGCTATTATTTTAGTAGCTTTAATCCTAAAAGATATGGGGCCATGTGAGGAGACATTTGGCTTAATATTAGCGTGCCATGCTCTCGTTCTGTGGTTCCAGTCTGTTTGCCACAGGCTGTCAATGCATGACACAATAAATGAAATAATTTCTTTATAATTACTAGTATATTTTATGTTTATTTTGACCCTATCATCGGATAAAGCTTTTTGGCACATTGATCAGCGGTCTCGTTCCCATGGTTACCCACATGGGCCGGTACCCACTCGAAGACGACCTCAACTCTGTCTTGGATAATTTTATTATAAAAACTAATTATATTTTTAATAATTTCCAGCCTGACACTGTGGGAGCCATCTATGGCGTTGAGGGCACTCAGGCTGTCAGTAAGGATAATAAATTTGTTTTGGTCATCCAATTTTTTATGATTGTTTAATATCCACACCAGGGCATATTGAATAGCCAACAGCTCCGTAGTGTAGACAGAAACATTATCAGTCAGTCTGGCTCTGAAATGGCTATATCCATTTAATTCTTTGACGGCAAAGGCCATACCCGTCCCACCAGTTGTGGGGTCTTAGAGCCGTCTGTAAATATTTGTAAATAATTTTGATATGTTTCCCCCATGATAATCCTAAAAAGAGTGTTTTTAAAAACTGGTAGGTCTATTTTACCAATTCATTTTTTTACAAAAAAAAAAGAGTTAACTTTAGGGGGTATGAGAGCCCATGGTGCTTTGAAACTAGCACTTATAGGTAGATTCGCCACCCCAAAATCATTAGCAAATCTTAATAAATAAGAATAAATGGATATGTTAGAGTCCCTGACTGACTGGGTATAGAGGGAGATAAGTTTATTAATAAGCTTATCTCTAACTAGATTTTTACTTTTAATAAGTGTTCAGGTCCCTGTTTAATTCTTCTAAGGGTTAGTGGTAAGACTCCCAGCTCAGCTAACACACTATCATGGGGTGTGCACACAGAAGAACTTATAATGGTACATAGTGCCCTGTTATACACGCTCTTAAATTTTTTAAGCTGGGTGTCACTGGCACAACCAGAGGCCTGCGCCCCATATTGAAGTCTTGAGACTATGAACGCCTCAAAAATCATGAACAGAGTTTTTCTATCATTGCCCCATGGGACTGCTGATAATACTTTTAATAGATTAATATAATATTTACAGGTGCCAACTACATTAGCTATATGCTCTGCAAAAGTGAGTTTCTGGTCAAAGGTCACTCCTAAAAAGCGGAGAGTTTTGACTTGAGTTATTAATTTATCATTATATAATAAATCCAGTTTCGGTACTGGTTGTCCGTTTCTACCCAAAAAGGAAATGCAACAGGTTTTAGATTGGGAAATGTTTTTTTCTGAACCCACTTTGAAAATTTGTAAGTAAATTGTTAAGTTCCAAAAAGTGGGAAAGGCGGGTGTTGACCATGTACTCCATGGTTTTACAGACACTGAAATGAAATCGGA
The DNA here is from genome assembly GCF_016097555.1 of Gigantopelta aegis. Taxonomy (NCBI): domain Eukaryota; kingdom Metazoa; phylum Mollusca; class Gastropoda; order Neomphalida; family Peltospiridae; genus Gigantopelta; species Gigantopelta aegis. Next base: position 22,402,257 of record NC_054701.1, on the reverse strand, counting down.
CGATAATTTGTTGGGTCTGTAGGGTCCTTCCCCCTCTTTTTGGGAGAGCAAACACTTCTGCATGCTTCCAACTGAGGGGGAGATAACCCTGTTTCCAAATAAGATTATACAACTCCAAGAAAAGCTCAAGTATGTTAGTGGGCATATGCTTGAAAAACAAATAACTGAATTTATTTGGGCCTGGAGCAGAGCCTTTACGGTGTTGAAAAGCCTTGAGCATCTCTTGGAGGGTAAATGGCATGTCATACTCGTTACCGCTCCCACGGAATTTAGAATCAAGGGGAATTTTATTACGTTTTTCCACAAACTTTTTTGAATAATTACTAGAGGCCGAATGTTATTTAAACGTAGCTCCGAGAAGGTCAACTTTAGCTTGGTTGGTTTTATATACTTTACTATTTTTTTAAATATTTTTTAAAGCTGCCCGGTTTCCCCTGGATTCTCTTGATCTTTGACCATACATTGGCAGTAGTGCTTTCGCCAATGGAACTGACAAATTTTTCCCATGAGGCTTTTTTTCTTTAGCTATGGTATAGATAAGTTTATATTTAGCATGTTTAAAATTATTGATATTAACATCTGTCCTATTTTTTTTAACTTTATTTCTTAACCTATTTCTATCTTTTTTAAGTAAGTTTAATTCATCCGTCTACCAAGGGACGGAATTAACTTTACCTTTGTTACTGCGTGCCGGAATAGTTCCAGCAGCAATATCAATAATTGTTTTAACCAGTTTATTATTAAAAATATCAATATTAGCATTTTTAATCTGCTCAGGATTAATACGGGCACACATACTCTCAAAACGGGGCCAGTCTGCCTTATTAAAATTCCAACTGTGTTTTTGATTATTAGGTTCTTCGCAAAGATAATTTTTGTTATAAATAGTTTTGACATGGAGGTGGTCGCTACCAAATTCGTTGAGCACCTCCCATTCGCACTTCGCTGCTGCGCCCCTCAATATCAAGGTGATGTCCAGACACGACCAAGTGTGGTGAGAGTCAGAGAAAAAAGTAGGGGTGTCATCATTTAAACAGACCAAATCCTTATGTGTTAAAATTTTCAAGCGTTTGGCCTGGTACATTGGTAACATTTGAACCCCAAATAGTATTATGACTGTTAAAATCGCCTGTAATTAATATATCCGAATCACTGTTACCAATACTTTATTAATAATCATTTACAGTTAAATTAATATAAGATGCACCCGGGTGTAGGCCTACATAAAAATTACATATATGAAAGTTATAGTTAAGGCCGTGTATAGATACCCCCAACGATTCGATATTGGAGTGAGTGGCAAAATGTGGCAGTCGAGAGTGAGCGATGCTGTCCCTAACAAAGGTAGCGATACCGCCCATCGATGTGACACCACTATTAAAAAAGAGACCGGTATAACCCGGAATTTTGTATTCTGTAAATAAATTTGTTTGTTTTTGTTTATTAGGTAAATTAGTAATCCAGGTCTCTTGAATGGTGATCACGTCAAAATTATTATTATTATCGATTAAATGTTTTTTTAATTCAGGCCCATGAGTGCGCATATCCCATTGCACTTATTGTCTGTTGCTTATCTCACTGCACTTACTGTGTGTTGCTAATCCCGCTGTGCTTAATGTTTCTTGCTTATTCCGCTGGGCTTATTGTCTGCTATTTATCTCACTGCACTTACTCCCTGTTGCTTATCCCACTGCACTTACTGTCTGTTGTGTATCCTGATGTACTTACTGTCTGTTGCTTATCTCACTGTACTTACTGTCTGTTGCTAATCCAGCTGTGTTATATATCAAAATGTCAATAGATGGGTGAATGTCACTAATGCTGAGTTTCCCGGGGGTGACGTTCACTAAATTTATACACAGAAGTGCATTTAAACTGTTAAATCTTCAAATCTACCATGGCCAACTAATTCTGGTAGGAAGTTTCGTGACCCATGAAGAAACAAAATTGTTATTTTGGTCAGTCTGTATCTCCTGGGGCTTGAGGGGTAGGCTAAAAAGGGGGGAAAACTAAACAAATTTGTGTTTAAATCTTTCTTCTTCCAGAAATGCCAAGAAAGAAATTTAATAGCTTGGTCATTCTTCACACACACACACGCACACACCCACAAGCACGCACTCACGCACGCGCGCGCGCACTTGCCTCTCCGGGAAAAGGGGAAATCAAGCTAATGTTAAAACCTCTCTTCTTCCAGAAATGCTTACTGAATAGTCTGCATTAATTGTTTATCACCGGCCTCGGTGGCGTCGTGGTTAGGCCATCGGTCTACATGCTGGTAGGTACAGGGTTCGGATCCCAATCGAGGCATGGGATTTTTAATCCAGATACCGACTCCAAACCCTGAGTGAGTGCTCCGCAAGGCTCAATGGGTAGGTGTAAACCACTTGCACCGACCAGTGATCCATAACTGGTTCAACAAAGGCCATGGTTTGTGTTATCCTGCCTGTGGGAAGCGCAAATAAAAGATCACTTGCTGCTAATCGGAAAGAGTAGCCCATGTAGTGGCGACAGCGGGTTTCCTCTCAAAATCTGTGTGGTCCTTAACCATATGTCTGACGCCATATAACCGTAAATAAAATGTGTTGAGTGCGTCATTAAATAAAACATTTCTTTCTTTCTTTTAATTGTTTATCACCGGCCTCGGTGGCGTCGTGGTTAGGCCATCGGTCTACAGGCTGGTAGGTACTGGGTTCGGATCCCAGTCGAGGCATGGGGTTTTTAATCCAGATACCGACTCCAAACCCTGAGTGAGTGCTTCGCAAGGCTCAATGGGTAGGTGTAAACCATTTTCACCGACCAGTGATCCATAACTGGTTCAACAAAGGCCATGGTTTGTGTTATCCTGCCTGTGGGAAGCGCAAATAAAAGATCACTTGTAGTGGCGACAGCGGGTTTCCTTTCAAAATCTGTGTGGTCCTTAACCATATGTCTGACGCCATATAACCGTAAATAAAATGTGTTGAGTGCGTCGTTAAATAAAACATTTCTTTCTTTCTTTCTTTTAATTGTTTATCAACGTTTTGAATTTTATTAATGTTGGGTCCCCCGTTTGTTCCCAGGTCGGGGTGAAGTTTAATAAATACTAGAGTTGTATACAAAAACGCATTTATATTTTAATTTCTTCACAACTAGACCATTTTCAATACAATTTGGTGGGAAGGTCCCTTGACGCATGGGAAAAAATTCGTGAATTTGTAAAATAAAGTGTTGAACCAGTTACTTAGGTTACCGTTTAGGCCCATGACACTCTTTTTAATATTTAGTTTAAATAAAATACGTGGACAACAATATTTGCAAATTACAGCTCCATTTTATTTTATTATTTAGGATTTTTAATATTGTTATTGCAGTTTGCGGGCAACGATGTTGGAATAATACGCGAAATTACAATTACTGCAAAGGCTAACAGCTGGTCATTACAAAAAGTGAGTATATAATGTTTCTTCAAAGTAACAATTATAGCATTTCAAATATTAAAGTTGTACAGAAGATAATAATTATCAAAAACACTATGGTAATAGTAAAATTTAATACTCCAGCAGGCATTAATAACTGGGGAAATATGAATCATAATATGTATAATATTATCACACAATTTTGCGCCTACAAATTATTGCTATGGTTGCTCCTAGTGTGACGTCACTAGGACATGGCAAACACACAAAATACGCCATGTAGTTTAAAAGAGTTTGCATTTAAATTTTCTAATAAAATAGTATTATAAAATTGTTTATAAGAGTTTTTGACCAGAACAAATAGAAAATAAAAAATAAAGTTATAGCAAAACTCAGAACAGCGTGTTAAGTGGCGTTCGTCGTTTCTATATACATCTATATGTATGGATATAAAAATAAAAGACTTTTAGATGAGATTTTATAACACGTATGTCCCTCGTGAAATAATTTCATTTCATTATTTCACACTGGGGTCGGGACTCATTTGGATTACCATGCCAAAATTAAATTGTTGGTCTAGCTTTGTTAATTAGGATATGCTGAATGCAAATATATTGTGTACAATTCTTTTTATCTGATATTCAGCCGTCATCTTGGATTTGAAAATGGCCACCATTTTGAAAACGTTTTTGCAAAATACATTAAGTTACTGTTTTATTATCGAAATGTCCTTATTTTACTGTATTTATGTGTGATAAACATGAAAAAAATAATTATAAACATATAATTCGTGGCCATTTTGAATAAATGATGAAATTTATTTGGAAGGGTATTTTCTTGACGAAAACTCCATATATCCCCCATCGTTTAAAACGTAATGTAGATATTCCTATGAATACAATATAATGGTAATTCTGGTTGAAACGTATTTTGTTTTGCTTAGAATATACATCTCTGTACACGTAGTGTGTTCTTGGTTGTTTCCATATATATATATATATATATATATATATATATATATATATATATATATATATATATATACATATACATATATATATTAAAGACTTCACAACCGTTTCATCTTGGATAATTAGCAAATATGACAGAAGCACGTATTAATAAGGTATTTTGTTTATTGTATGACGTCCAAAGAAAGAATAGGAATAAATGTTGAGTCAAAAATCTGTTCGATGCGCCCACAGCATTCATCAAAACCACAAACAGTCAAAATGTTAATTCACAAGCAGTGTCGTCTAATGAAATCACAGGTTCAGTAGCGTGTATGCCTTCCATGTGTACCCACAACTGCAAGGCAACGCCTCCACATTGACTGTCTGATGCGTGTAAAAAATCTGCATTTGGGATACGGCGCCATTGTTCCACTAATGAGGCACCAAGTTCCTGAAAAGTGTGTGGAGGGTTCCGGAGAGTGCGCAGGCGTCTTCCCAGCACATCCCAGACGTGTTCGATGGGATTCAGGTCGGGCGACCTTGAAGGCCAATCCATGACATTGATGCCCGCGTCCCTCAGGTAATGCCTTGTCAAGATGGCCGTGTGGGATCTGGCGTTGGCATGCTGAAAGATCAGGTCTGGACCATGAGCTGCCACGAAAGACACAAGTTCCTGGGCCAGCACCTGGTCGCGGTATGCAGTAGCGATGAGGTTGCCACGGATGACAAGAAATCGAGAACGTCCATTTCCACAGAAAGCACCCCAAACCATTACACTTCCGCCTCCAAATCTGTCAACTTCACTGACACAACACTGAGCATAACGTTCACCACGTCGTCTCCAAACCCTCTGCCTGTCATCGGCAAATCGCAGTGTGAATCTTGATTCATCGCTAAACACGACTCTATTCCATTCCCTCTGAGTCCATTGCAAATGGCGTTGTGCCCACAGTTGACGTTGACGTCGATGAAATTGGGTCAAAATGGGTCCAACATATGGGCGCTGTGCGTGGGGGTGAGCGGTTCGCAGCCGATTTCGGATCGTTTGCGCGGACACCCGACGTCTGAAAAGTTCATTAACACAATATGACGGCCATCTGCCTATGACGTCACACGTGGTCTACCCGGTCGGGGGTGATCAGCTGTGGTGCCCGTTTGTTGTACTCGTGTCCGCAGATCATAAATTGCCCGTCGACTGCAACCCAATGCCCTTGCAACGTCAGCTACTGACGTTCCCGCGTACAACATGCCCACGGCATGTTCTCGCTACAGATTTGTGCGGCGTGGCATCGAAACAGGACGTAAAAAATAAATATCGTTTTAATGTGTTTTTTCGTTGTGTCAGACTACTGTGAGCAAATAACGATGATAACACGTGTGCTATTGTAGTCACGTGACCAGTGGCACGTGCAAAACCACGTTTGCCTCAATGGCGCTGTGCACGCGCTATGGATCGGGTCACGTGGGCTGTGGTGGATTTCAAATGGAGTGTAGACATTGCCATTACAATATTTATTCCTGAAAGATATCTGCTTTCAACACTCATTGACTTTATTCAAATTTTAGATTGTGAAGTTTTTAATTTGACTCAGTATATGTCTTGATTTGATTGTTTGAGGATTTTGATGAGATAAAAGATATGTTTGTAAGTATCTTTAGAAATATGTCCTATCGAATTGTAAGAGTGTGTGGAAATTATTAACATTCAGTTGGTCACGAACATCAGTATTTACTGGTTTTCAGATAAGATTGTCAAATGGTAGGATCTAGAGTGCTGGTCAAATTTACAGGTGATTATACACTGAGAAATATATTTCATATTAATTATGTATCTATGTGGAAAAAATATCGATATTTCTGGCAAGAACGGTTTAGACACAAATCGCACATAATGTAGGAGGACCAAGCACATTTAGGTTGTACACCACCACATCAAATCACATTGATGGCAAACGTAGCATCTGTGGCTACAACTGCTACAAGCAGTGTTTAAATCAACATGTACACCATGAATATAAATACTACCACACCTCACATTTAAAGTGGATCTGAAAACGTTGGTTAAGCACAGGGCATGCAGATTTCTTCCATCTTATACCTGGAACACAGTTTGTCAGAACAATAAATTATGTAATTCCGTTATAAAACAATGAACTCACCTGACTACAAGTCTTACCCCTATAAAATTATATTATGCAGTTCATTTATCCAGTGATATGCATGGGCTAAATGAAAAATAAAATGAAGAATATATTTGTCCCATTAAATTAAAAGATACTTAAACCATATATGTCAATCATTATTGTTCAGGTGCCTTTACATCAAAACTGATCAACAGAATGAGAAAAATTATGTTTCTGAGCACTCGTAAAGTAATTTAATATGAAAAAAATTAAATTGGCGGTTAAAGTTGTAGCTGAAAAATAAAAGGTACCTAACATTTTTCAAATCAGTACACGACAGTTGATTAATGAGGTCAATAAAATACAAACCCAGCTGGGATATATAGAATAGTGTACTATAAGAAAACAATTGTGTTATATTAATGAGTTTATGACGATAGATCCTAGAAAATGTTCACAAATCTTCGAATATATTTTTTAAAAACCCGATCTAACATGATTGCTTTGACACAATAAGTAAAAGGTGTATTCTTGTTCGTTTTATACTACAGGTTGAAATAACTGTTGGCTTAAAAAATTACTTGTTTCCCTGCTCTAAACATTTCACAAAATCATCAAGAATCCTGAACTGCCCAGCACGTAAGTTGTGATATAGATTTTATCAATGTCATTATTAAACAGTATTTGTAGACGCTTACCTGGGTCGAAGTTTTTGCATGTGGACTATCCCCGAGTGCATCATAAGCACCGTTGCAATTTATAAAATTGCTGTAGATAAATTTAAAAAATGTTACACATGTTTCAAACCGAGTGTATCACAGTACAGGTATTAACTGCCGGTTATGGTGTTTCTATGTTTGTAAAAGCCATTTTGACCGAGCGAATCGATGCAGTACGATTGAAACCTGCCAAGTTACACTGTGTTTTTAATTATTATTTTTACTGGCTCGATGTTTCTGCTGGTGGACTATTATGTGCCATTAGCCCCATTGCAATATATAAAATGCATGTATGTAAATACAAATTTGTTAACACTTGTTTTGATCCGAGTGTTTCATCCACTTTCGAGTTAAATGCCATGCAAATTGATGGAGTGTTTTTAAATAAATAAAAACATTCAAAATGTTCATAGAAAATAATATCCATAGACATGTTCTTATCCTTCTCTAAACGTATGTTCTGTGGTATCTGTAGGTTCCCTGTCATAGACAGGCTATAATGTAATGTTGTTTGCATCATCAAAGTCAGCCAAATGTCTGTGATATAAAATATCTGAACAGTGATTACCAATAATATGTTCTTGTAGTATTTTAATAAAGATTCTTATAACAATTAAATAGTTGCTTTTGTTTTTGCATATTTCAAGTATGTTTGTTTAATGACTAACCCATTAGTGTAATTAAACTTTGCAAAAGACTCCATTACATGATAGCATAAGCTCATGAATCGCAGCTCTTTCGGAAAAAAAACGAAGACATCGCTTCTCTACAAAATCATTACAGTTTATAAAGTAATCCATTAGTGAAACAAAATCATTTTGATAAATTCATATTGAAGACATTTATACACCTAATAAGTGAGAAGACTGAAACAAAGTATTAACGATTTTTAAATAGAATCATAATGACATTTTTTTTAAATGTAAAGCTTAATGTTTTAACAGGGCCCCACTGTTATGGAAAGGATGGAGATCAGGGCTGTCAGTACCATGGTACATGTGAGATAGATGGCCGATGTACCTGCAGAAAGGGATATTACGGTCAAAAATGTGACAGTAGGTATACGTCTTCTGCAAGAATCTAGCAACATTCTTTAGTTCACACAAATCACACAACGCATTAACAGGTGTCGAATGCAATAGATCAATACAACACTCACAGTACATTACTAATGTTTAATTACACTTGACAAATACTTCGTAAAATATTTATTTTCAAATAATCCATTAGTGAAACAAAATAATTTTGACAGATTCGTATTGAAGACATATATACACCTAATAAGTGAGAAGACTGATACAAATTAATAACGATTTTTAAATAGAATCATAACAAAGTTTGTTTCATTAATATGCTTGACAAATACTTCGTAAAATATTTATTTTCAAATTAGCTAAACAGAATCAGAAGCAATATATTCACTTTCATAATTCTAGTCATTTTTATCAAAGTAGAAAAAATAATGTTTGCCAACACCGTTTAGCAGTTTTCTCCATGATTGATTATATATCTATTTCTAAGATAATATGCAATGTATATGTTCACCCGATATTATAGTGATAATCTAAATAGCATAAACTGGTATGAAAGGGTGAACTAGTTTTAGAAATGTTTACCCTAATGTGATTCCGAAGAAAGTTCACTACAATAAATTACATAGAAACATATCACAGAATGTGTTGTCCATCAATGTTCTTATACTTTAAGCATGCCAAGGTATAGAACATTGCGACCAAGTGGTGTGTAACACCACAGACGATGTCACTTGTGAGAAATGTCACAGAGAGTCAAGCACACCGACTAGTTCCTTGTATTGGCCAATAAGCAATCGTAAAGTATGTACAGGTATGGTTACCTTTGAAGTCTATGTATTATGTATATAGGTACTATATATTATATTTAGTTCAAATGAAGATGTGTTGAATATTTTGCAGGTATAGAACCAAATTCATTGATGAAATTGTTTGGTTAAAATGTCAACAATGCATTTAAGCAATTTAAATGTTTGCTAGGTAGAAACACGTGATCAGTCTCGATTTATTAGTCAAGCTATTGAATTTTGAAAATGTTTTATGTGATACACTAACTATACTATTTAAACTATTGTAACATTCTCTTTGGGTTATTACATACATCTACCTATCAATCCATGCATAGATGCATACATACAAGGGGCGAGACGCAGCCCTGTGGTAAAATGGGCCCATTGGGCTATTTATCGTTCCAGCCAGTGCTATGTTCTATCTGGTCTGTGGGATGGAGCATATAAAAGATTCCTTGCTACTAATGGAAACATTTAGCCGGTTTTCTCTGTAAGACTTTATGTTAAAATTAACAATGTTGATGATTAATAAATCACTGTGTTCTAGTAGTGTCGTTAAAAAAAAAACCCACATACATACAATCATCATATAAATTATATATGTCTTTTCAGCAACTTGTTCTTATAATGAACACTGGTGTTGGCCAGGGAAGTGTCCTCTCAATAACTTCGCCAGCTCTTGCATCTGCAAAAGAGGATTCAAATTGAAAAGCAGACAAACTTTAACCCATTGTGATCGTATGTGTATAATCGTTAGCACTAAGAATGTTACATAATATTTAATGGCTACCTGGATATATATTGCCAGACAAATTACATATTTAATGTGAACTGGTTTAATAAATGAGATATATTTTACATTAAAATATATTATATTTCCAACACACTTAAAATCAGTAACTTTTTAGCATGTGATTTTGATTTTGCTTGTCTATCTACTTCTGTGTCTGTTAAACAAGAATTAAAATTAGGCACAGAACATAACTATTCAGGATTTGCATAATTGTAGAATTCAAAGCTGCATCAAACATTTTCCTGTCATTATTTCCATAGTTTGTTAGTACGTTCATTTAGTGTAATCTTACATATAATGTTGTTTTCTTTGGGGGTTTTGTTATATTGTCTTTATATACAATTATATTTTAGTGAATGTTCGACCAGACCTTGACACCTGTAAACTAACAATCAAAAATGCCCATGGAGCAACTGTCACTACAAACTCTGGATCTAGCAGTACAGCATGCAATTTTGAAACTGACACCTATACAAATCTTAAACCACTAAATCTTCAACTTCACCTTCTGTCTTCATTCTACAACAAAACCGATATGACCAACCCTCCATCTTACATAGACAAGAGCCAAACATCAACTGGTATTGTTGCAGGAAGAATTGAGGTTTATAAACTCGACATCAAAGGTTTGTCTCACAGCATAGATCTGGCTGTAGTGATTGCATATTCCAAACAAACATATCTATTTTTAACTAAATAAATAAAACGAACAATACAACGACTAAACACATTTGCACATGATACAGGATATAAAGTCAGTTTAACTGATTACGTTTCTTAAGTTATACTTTTGCCGCAGCAATTCAAATAAGAGCAGAACAGTGTTAAATGTTGTCTGTATTTAAAATGATGCATCTCTATCGACACTTCAACCATTTTGTCCTACTGTATCCTCATTAATTATTTAATATAACAAACAAAAGTCGAACTTTTTTATTCTATTTATTTTCATTCACAGGAACAAAACATTATCATGGAAACGTGACGTTAAATGGGGATGGTGACTGTAAGAAGCAAATCAATGACACCAATACATCGTCAGTTCTAGACTGCACCAGAAACATTTCTGTCCCTAAGGATATGACTTCAGGAGAAAAGTAAAGTGATCTTACACCCTAGCAACTTATTGTGTGTCTGTCCTTAATGCAACATGTACTGTACATCCATTTGATTTTAAATACAATTGAACCTGCTGTTTTCTTTGTACAGCATCTAAACCTCTTACAGTTTGAGGTCAGACGAGTTTCATTATCTTTTTTGACATATTAATGATGTGTCGTTATTTATAGCTACACATGTATCTGCCTCAAATGAACTGTAATGCTAAATCTATGACACGAAACAAAGTAGAATGTGCTTCTTAATTCTTTCTTAGTATGAAGTTCGGGTGGGGGGGGGGGGGGGGATACTTACATTATTAGAAATAATTTGTAACCTCTGAAATGGCGTTTTAGGTCGACACAACGCCCTTTCCAGTCCCTACCATACATTTTAAAATATGCATTATATTTTGTCATTTAACATAGTTGTTAGGATACAGTAAAAAGCTGTGTAATTTTTATTATGAAATTCAATATTATAATATTTACATCATTTATCCATACAGGTTGTGTGCTGATCTACACGTAGAAGCTGGTGGTTATTTTAATTATCGGGACTTTCACAACAACCCTTTGGGAACTAAACTATTTTCCAGACAGAATGAAATGAAAACTCTTTGCTTTCACTATGATGACATTCCACCTACACACTGTTCTGAAACCAGACAATGCAAATCAAGTCCTCTTAAACTTTCGACTCGACTGACAAAATCCAGCATTGTTAACGTATCGGTCACTGGGTGGACAGATCCGTATTCTACAGGACATAGATCAGATACAGCATCTGGAATTAGATCTTGTGTGATAGAAGTATTCCACGTCAAAGATGATGGAAATGTTGTGAGACCAACACACCCGGCCATTACACAATATAGTGTAAATGATACACGTCTTAGTCATAGCTTCCAGCTACCCAGTAATCCGGGACTTTATTGCTTCATGTTAGAAGTTCATGATAAGGCAGGCAATGTTAGATATGCGAGACGGTTTGCACTATATGACAACACTACGAGTATAGTTATCAATCATACAGCACCACTGCGTGTTGTTTCAGCAAGCGCACATAGAAATTACACCTGGCAAACACACACTGGTGACATCTGCATTGACTGGAAAGGACGATATTACAATTCTTATTATGTAAAAAACAACCTCCTTAAACCGATAGAAAGGGATAGTAATATAGCTATTGACGGCATATATGAGCAAACTACTGGCATTTTGCCTGCATCTGGAACGGCCAATATTGATGGCATCGTCAGAGTGGTGTACTCCTGGACTTCAGATAATGGAACAAGTGTTAAACCCAATCCTGTACCCAGTTTCTTGAATCAGTCTTTGTGTTTAAATCTCAAAATCTCTGATGGTGAGACATATAACTTTTCCTTTGTTATCAGTGATATTGCTGAAAATCAAGTGACGGATTCTGTTCAGATTCATGTTGACATCTCAGTACCATTTATTAATAGCATATGGCTGCAAAAAGGAAGAGTTGATAAAATATATGTGCACAACAGTACTGATCTTTCAACAATGGATTTACGCTTTAGAGCTTATGATCCACATAGCGGAATACTAACCATACAGTGGTTACTTGGAACAGGCATCACCCTCAGTAATATTGGGCAAGGTCATCTGAAAGTGAATAGAGTTGAGGTATGATATTTTTGCTAGACATGAATCTCTTCGTGTTTGCACATTCTAAATATATGACGCTATAGTCTTTTCAGGTTGATTTTAACATAGTAACACTTTTGATGATACTTCAGCACTAATTAACGTCAATTGCTACTGAAAACAGTTTAGGCATAAATATTTAATAAAATCAACTTAGACATGAAAGTGTCATAAAGTTGAAAGTTTAATTATACTTTCCATTTACATTTTTAGATTGTAGTACAATAAAAACAGATGGTTTACCATTAACAATATTATAATATTACAAAACACATTTACCTTATTCAGTTGTGTTAAATGGTACTGTTTCCATTCATTCATGAAATCGCCTTTACTTTACAGAAATGTATTGACAACAATCTGTGCTACTGTCCTATGGTTGGCAAGTGTGAGATCTTCAACTACAGAATAAACCTCAACAAGCTGATCCAAAACAACACACATCATGGTCAACACAATCGAGAGTATTACTTTACATTTGTTGTAACCAATGGTGCTGGTCTGAAAGCCACTGAACATCTTGACATACTGGTCGATGCATCTCCACCAGAGAGAGGTGTGGTGCAGGAAGGAGCATCTGGTGAAGCTGATGTTGATTACAGAAGTGACTTGTCAGTTCTTATAAACTGGAACGGGTTTATTGATCATGAAAGTGGTATTCATCATTATATAGTCGGACTTGCCCCAAAATGCTTAACTCAAAACGAGCTGATGGTGTCAGGAAAATCAGATTCCACTTTGATTGTGATGACAACTATGGAAGAAGTCCAAATGAACTTTCCATCAGAAGGACTCCTATACAGTTCAGTATTAGCTATCAACAGTGCATTGGAGCCATCACTAGTGGCGTGTTCTGATGGGATTATTCATGATACAACACCGCCTTTAATTCATGGCGTGTCATTGGTGCATGCAGTAACGTCTGTTAGAATTGTCTGTATTGGTGGAAAACCATGGTTGCTGATGCAAAATCTCTCTCTGCAAGCCATTGCAAATACACACAGGTGCAGAAATGTATGTAAAAGGCAACAACATCGTTGCACTTTTCCACATATTACTGTGCTAAATACCACAGTAGACAATTCGACTGTTGCAAATGAGTTGTGCATAAACACTTTATTGTATGACTGCGACACAGTGTGGTATTTGCCGTCTGACAGAATTGATCTCAGGTGGGACATATCTGAAACTGACAGCCAGATAAGAGATGTTCTTGTCGCGCTCGGATCAGTCAGATCCACCATCTCAGCTCCTGATATTATGGACTACATGAAAACCAATGGATTTAATTCATTTATCCACCACCATTCTGCAATTGAAAACCAGGCTATGTTTTACATCTTCATAAAGGCAATAAACAAAGCAAACCTGCAGACATTTGAAGTACTGGGGCCTGTCATGATTGATGAATCTCCACCATTGATTAATGGTGTCTTAACTGCAAAAATACAAGGAAGGCAAGTTGTTGTTGCATGGGGAAATGATACCTTTAGTGACCCAGAAAACCCTTCTGGAAATTTCAAAGTACTCTACAGAATAGGTATGTTAAATATGTGTTTCTATAATGTTTTAGGTGGGAGTTTGTTGTTGTTGTTTGGTTTTTGTTTGTTGGGGGGTGTTGGGAGGGTTTTGGGGAGGTGGTGGTAGGTTGTTTTTGTGGGTTTTTTGTTTATTTTTTATGTTTTTGCTTTTGTGGGTTTTATGGGGGTTTTGTTGCTTCTTGATTTTGTTATTGCTTCTTTCTTTTTGTTGTGTTTCTGTGTCTGTGTTTCGTTTTTTGTAGTAGTAGTAGTAATAGTAGTAGTATCAGTAGTAGTAGTAATAGTAGTAGTAGTATCAGTAGTAGTAGTAATAGTAGTAGTAGTGGTGGTGGTGGTGGTGGTGGTGGTGATAGTGGTAGTAGTAGTAGTAGTAGCATTGGTAGAGGTAGTAGTAGTTGTTGTCACAGTTGTTTCATCTCTGGTGTATTCTGTTATATATGCTTAACAACATTAATTAATGTCCTAATTTTTATTAGCTTTTCCAAGTGTTTTATTAGCAAAACATTGAGTACATTTCGACCAGTCATCTATGCAAAAAATGCAAGCTTTTATGTTTTGTAAAAAATCAAACATAAATGTATTTTGTACTACTTATGTAGATAAATGCTGAAATTATATACTGACTTGATAATACTTGAATATATATGTTTACTTCATTTGTGTTTCAGGATTTGAAGGAAGTTATGTCACCCCGTTTTTAGAGACATCCAAGAAAGAAAGAACTACATGTATTAAGAGTGGCCATGCTGGGTGCATACAGTATCCCCTTAAACAACTTCAACTCCATGATTCGGAGCTGAGCAGAACTTTCTTCTTCGAGTTATATGTCTATAACAAAGCAGGTCATGTTACATCTGTTCGAAGCCAGCCTTTCCAAATACCATCTCGGTTTCCTCCTGGTATCGGTCTGGTGCTCGACACTGCACCCAACATAACAGATTCCAAAGACATTGATTTCCATGCTTCATCAAACACTGCATGTTCCAGATGGCTTGGATTCGGACATCACCGAAACGTTTCTTTCCAACTTGGCATTGGGTCAACTCCAGGGTCGGATGACATTATTCCATTTCAACAGGTTCACGATTTGTCTGAAAATAGCAAATGTATTACAAGTGAACATCTTCAGTCATTCACCCTCTATTATGCAACAGTTATAGCTCGATGTTCTGGAGGAACAAGTAACGCATCATCAGATGGATTCATGATTATTGACCACAATCGTTCTGGTGAGCTGAAAGTTTATAATGGTCAAGGCTGTGACAAGGATGCTAAATACATATCTGTGACTCCAGTATCAAACACACAAAATACTATCAGCTATGTCTCCCAGGACTCATTTGATGTCGGCATGCCATATTTTGCATCAAGAAAATACACTCTTGAATATATCACGTCTACGGATATAACAATCTTTAAAAAGTCCAAACAGTCTTTTTCCTTCATACCGTTAAAGCGGTTAGTTCATTTCCAAACACACTCTAGAGAGACAGTCGGTAGCTTATCTGATCTAATTGTTCATCAGTGTTTAAATGAGATTGAATTTCAGTACGAAAAATCTGTTTTCAGTATTCATTGGGAATTGCACAGCCCTATGTCCCAGTTTGTCACACATTTTCGAGTTACGTTGATGGATACTAGGTGCAAAGATGCTGCCTCAAGCAATTGTTTCAGCACTGTAGCAACAGGTGTAGCACCGAAAAAAGCATCTGTGTTCCAGTTCAGCAATTTGCATTTGGAATATGGAGACTACATAGGATCTGTGATGGCATGTTTTGAAACATTATGCTTGAGAAAGACATTGTCATCTGCTACCAGAATTATGATGTTCAAACCACGGATCGAGCTAAACAAGGCAGCACTAACATCGAAAGCCTCACAAGACAAACTTCATGTTTTGTTCAATGTTGTAGCCACTGAGAGTGTAACAGTATATATTGCTGAAGTTCGGTTCATGCGGTCAACTACTCAGGGATGGCAACCTGCATTTCCATGGCAACAGCTGGAGATCATGCTAAGAAAAGACAATGTAACTGTATGTAATGTTTTCCATATATGATTCATGTATACAAACCTAAATATCTTTATTCCTAAATATACTCTTCAAAAAAAGAAACGCAAAAGGGTACAAATGGGTTATAACTCCGATTTTATGTTTCCTACCGGTTCATGCTTTGTAAATATAAGGTCATTGCATGTCCCAAACACATTCCCATGGTTACATTCGATAAAACGCAGCTACTGTACAATAAAGTTCCAAAATGTGAATATTCGCAAAAACGCAGCCACGTGCAAACCATGTCACCACTGCACGTGCGTTGTCTGCACGTGCAACATGAACACCGACAGTATAAAAGTGCAGGGTGTTCGCTTGCCTGGCCTCTGTATCTGGCCGACAGTTGACAATCCTGGACATGCCACGTCTCAGTGAACCGCAGAGAAACAATGCCATCGGCCGACTAGACGCAGGCGAATCCAGAACGGCCATTGCCAGGGCATTCCATGTGTCCCCAAGCACCATCTCCAGACTGTGGGACCGTTACCAGCAACATGGATCAACACGTGACCTCCCTAGATCCGGTCGACCACGGGTCACTACCCCCGGGCAGGACCGCTACATCCGGGTACGCCACCTTCGGGAACGATTGACTACTGCCACCTCCACAGCCGCGGCAATACCAGGTTTGCGCAGGATATCCGACCAGACCGTACGGAACCGCCTACGTGAGGTAGGAATTCGTGCCAGACGTCCAGTTCGAGGTGTCATCTTAACACCACAACACCTTCGACTCCGACTGCAGTGGTGCCAGATTCATCGACAATGGCCTCAACTGCGATGGAGACAGGTGTGGTTCAGTGACGAGTCCCGATTTCTGCTCCAACGTCATGATGGAAGATGTCACGTGTATAGGCGTCGTGGTGAACGTTATGCGGCAAACTGCGTGCAGGAAGTGGACAGATTCGGCGGGGGTAGTGTCATGGTGTGGGCAGCCATCTCACACACTGGCAAAACTGACCTGGTCCACGTGCAGGGCAACCTGAATGCACAGGGCTACATTGACCAGATCCTCCGGCCACACATCGTTCCAGTTATGGCCAACGCCAACGCAGTGTTCCAACATGACAACGCCAGGCCTCACACAGCACGTCTCACAACGGCTTTCCTACAGAACAACAACATTAATGTCCTTCCTTGGCCATCGATATCACCGGATTTGAACCCAATTGAGCATCTATGGGACGAGTTGGACCGACGCCTCCGACAGCGACAACCACAGCCCCAGACCCTGCCCGAGCTGGCAGCAGCCTTGCAGGCCGAGTGGGCCACCATCCCCCGGGACGTCATCCGTACTCTGGTTGCTTCAATGGGCAGGCGGTGCCAGGCAGTTGTCAACACACGTGGAGGCCACACCCGGTATTAACTCCAGATGACCTTGACCTTGGTGGTGTGTCCTATCACTTACTCACAATGGACTAGAGTGAATTGTGAACAATCCTGCAACATTTGGTAATTATCGGACTCACCATTCAATAATTAAATCAATTCTCCAAATGTTACGACAATGTGGTTTTGCGTTTCTTCTTTTGAAGAGTATATATATGTGGGTTCACTTTTTTCAAGCTATCACAATGTTCTTTTGAAATAATACAGTAATGTTTACCTATTAATACTACAACTTATTTAGAAACTGGTCATTTGGATCCGTGAGGGTGGGTGGAATGTCAGATAACTGTATGTCTGAAATCTTGCCATTATAAAGTGTTCTTTTTGTTATTACACTAGTATTCTACTAAATACCATAATGATAAAAAATATATATGAATATATAATTATTACAGTTTGATGGAACCACAGATGTCCGTCAGTCCATAAAAGGTGACGTTGCTGCTTGCCTACGGGTATTTTCTAATTTGGGATTGCTAGAAGAGAGTTGTACTCATGTTGATGACAGTGAATACAAAAGAGATAATCATTCGCACTTTTTAATTGAAACTGTTGCTGATGATAATGAAATAGCGATGAAAGAACCTTTGTTGAAAAGTGCAAGTCTTGGAGAACACAGGAACTCGTTGCATGTCATGGAGGTCGATGTTGTCCAGTCAGCCAACCGTCTGGTCGGATTGTTAACAAACAGCAATGGCAGAAATATCAGGTGGTACCTCATGTCCAAGAAATATGTTCCTGGTGGCAAATGTGTTAATGATCCCAACTGCATAGAAACTTTAGACACTGTTGGTGGAGTTGCTAAATTCAAATTGCTAAAAGATTGTAAGGATAGTCATAATTATTTTATTTGTGCAAAAGCGAAAAAGGAAACCATTGCACGAGAATGGACGTCTGAAACACTGGATGAATTTCAAGTGTGTGGCAATGGTTTTGTGGTTGATAACTCTCCACCAATTGCTGGGAAAGTAATGGTAATAAATTCAAGAAACGGCTTCATTTCTGATGTAACGTCTGTCGTGATGGTGTGGGAAGATTTCACTGACATAGAAATATCTTTGGAGAACGGCCAACTGTCGGGAATAACGAACTATTCATACAGTATTGGTAGGCGATTTCCTTTCTTAACGTACATTTCAAAGATCTGTAGAACTTGGTTACATGTAAACATATATTAAATAATCAATATTGGCATTTCTTTAAAGCTGTTAGACATAATATTTATAAGCTCAATTTACAAAGGTAGGAAACCACAACGAGGCCTTATTGTATTTGGGTAGACTGAAAGTGGTGCTGACATAGCATGTTGTTGTTTTGATTGTTTTTTCCTTTTGTTTGTTGTTTCTGGGTTTTTTTACAAATAAAATGCATATTTAAGTAATGGTACAAAATATAATACAACCAGCTAAAAGTATATATTCTTTCATAACTTGTTTTATTAGGTTCTGATAAATATGGCCAGGACATTGTTCCTTTTACTTCTGTTGGCATCAATACACAGGCGTTAATTCAAGGACTTGACCTAAAGCCAGGCATATCGTATTTCGCATCAGTTAGAGGTACGTTTTATTGTTTAGTTGTTATTCAATGATTTTTTGTTTAACATGATTTTTTTTTAAAAAGAATTGAAGACAACCTTCATGTTTAAATTGGCATTATGCAGGCGTATATTATTTTTATGTCTGTACTTGATACATAATAAGCATTTAATATATTTTTGTTTTAAATATACAAAAGCTATTTGATTTTTGTGTTTCGTTTTTAAAATATAATTTCTATGGTCTTAATAAAGATGTAGCTAAACGAATAGCATCAAACTATTTTTATATTTTTTGAACATAGCATGAACGTTCCTTTTAGTAAAAGTGACTTTTAAGTGAAGTTTATTTAGACATGTTCTGTCTATTACCACAGTAATAAGTACACAACATATTTTACAGGCGTGGATCACGTCGGTCAAGAGACTACAGCTGTTTCAGATGTTTTTATGGTGGACAACACTCCGCCTCTGGTTGGAAGTATTTACATTGGTGGACAGCTAGCCAACTCATACTACATATCGGCAGGTGTTATTAGTGTCTACTGGAGCGGGTTTCATGACCACGAGAGTGGAGTAGAGGAAGTCTGGATGGCAGTTGGGTCACACCCAGACAGATCAGACACTGTGCCATTTATGAAGTGTGTGAATCACTTTGCCGAGATTGAGACAGCAAATACG
Source organism: Gigantopelta aegis (assembly GCF_016097555.1). Classification (NCBI taxonomy): domain Eukaryota; kingdom Metazoa; phylum Mollusca; class Gastropoda; order Neomphalida; family Peltospiridae; genus Gigantopelta; species Gigantopelta aegis. The sequence goes on along the minus strand of NC_054701.1, from coordinate 22,382,471 downwards.
TTCATTGAAGGTCATGAGTATTTTGTGCAGCTTCAGGTTTGTAATAGAACTGCTAAATATAACATTTTGTAGACAAACACACACACGCGTATCTAGGAACGCACACACATAAGCATATATATCAGAAACTATTAGCCCGGAATATCACTTACTTATGATTTGACAAACAAAATATATGTAACACTAAGAATCCAGTGTAGTAAGGCATCGATTGCTGTGTGTAATACCACTAGACCATTTTGTTTCAGGGAATAGAAAGGTGACCTCTTAAACCTGATGACTGCTTTATCTGTGGTACATACTCGAACCAAGCTGTATCTAATAATTATAACTATGTTAATAGAACATGATTCGTTTTAACAAAAATTATTAAGGATTGTCTGTTATTTCTCTTACGTTCATTGGGGTATGAACAAAAAACAAAATCATCCGCAAACTGTGTGAATCGGCCAAGCCGTTCTCACATAAGTTTGTGGATGATTTGTTTTGTTCATACCCAGATGAACGTAAAAGAAATAACAGACAATACTTATAATTAAATTTGAATCATACATGCTAATAATAACACTAAAACGTCATACTTTATTTTAAATTATTTTTTATCCATAAACAATAACGCTCATTAAGACAACTTGCCCATATAAAATGACGTCATCACATATGACGTTCCCTGACGACGTAATTTTTACGTTCATCGAAAAATTAAGAAACTCCCGTTGCTACGTCTGGACCAATGGGATGACGTTATGTTGTAATGAATGTAACAGAAATTTTATTATAAGCTGATGGTGGGAAGTACTTCAGTGTTATTATTATTTTTTCCAGGTGATCAATCGAGCAGGGCTGACTCGAAGGGCATCATCTTCAGCATTCGTTATTGATCACTCACCTCCAGAAATAGGCATAGTGAGAGATGGAAGCCACTTGCAAAACGTACTGTTTAATTATGCCAATTTATATAAATGGATTACATGTTTTGTTATTCAAATTAATGTGATGATCAAGTAGGAGAAAAAGTAGTATACAAAGTTATAGTTGACTTTTTGCAGGTTGTGCATCGAAATATCAAGATAATGAAAAAACACACCAACAGCATCAAACGTATATCTACCATATTAGTATCATATTATTTTTATATACTGAGTCAAATTAAAAACTTCACAACCGTTTCATCTTGGCTAATTAGCAAATATGACAGAAGACCGTGTTAAATAAGTTATTTTTTATTGTATGACGTCCAACGAAAGAAAAGGAATAAATGTTGAGTCAAAAATCTGTTCGATGCGCCCACAGCATTCGTCAAAACCACAAAAGGTCAAAATGGTAATTCACAAGCAGGGTCGTCTGATGAAATCACAGGTTCAGTAGTGCATATGCTTTCCATGTGTACTCACAACTGCAAGACAACGCCTCCTCAATGACTGCCTGATGCGTGTAAAGACTGCATTAGGGATACGGCGCCATTGTTCCACTAATGAGGCACCAAGTTCCTGTAAAGTATGTGCAGGGTTCCTGAGAGTGCGCATGCATCTTCCCAGCACATCCCAGACGTGTTCGATGGGATTCAGGTCGGGCGACCTTAAAGGCCAATCCATGACATTGGTGCCCGTGTTCCTCGGGTAATCCCTTGTCAAGATGGCCGTGTGGGGTCTGGCGTTGTCACGCTGAAAGATCAGCCCTGGACCATGAGCTGCCATGAAGGGCACAAGTTCCTGGGCCAGTACCTGGTCGCGGTATGCAGCAGCGTTGAGATTGCCACGGATGACAAGAAGTCAAGAACGTCCATTTCCACAGAAAGCACCCCAAACCATTACACTTCCGCCTCCGAATCTGTCAACTTCACTGACACAACACTGAGCATGACGTTCACCACGTCGTCTCCAACCCCTCTGCCTGCCATCGGCAAATCGCAGTGTGAATCTTGATTCATCGCTAAATACGACTCTATTCCATTCCCTCACGATTCAAGTCCATTGCAAGTGGCGTTGTGTCCACAGTTGACGTTGACGTCGATGAAATTGGATCAAAATAGGTCCAACAGATGGGTGCCGTGCGTGGAGGTGAGTGGTTCGCAGCCTATTTCCGATCGTTTGCGCAGACACCCGACGTCTGAAAAGTTCATTACTGGTTGCTATAGCTGTCATGAAACGGTTGTGGAGGTGACGTAACACAATATGACGGTCATCTACCTGTGACGTCACACGTGGTCTACCCGGTCGGGGGCGATCAGCTGTAGTGCCCGTGTCCGCAGATCATAAATTGCCCGTCGACTGCATCCCAACGTCCTTGTAACGTCAGCTACTGATGTTCCCGCGTGCAACATTGCGACGGCACGTTCACAGTGCACGTTTGTGAGGCATGGCATCGAAACAGTTCGTAACAAATATCGTTTTGATGTGTTTTTCTTTGTGTCGGACTACTGTGAGCAAATAACGATGAAAATACGTGTCCTATTGTAGTCACGTGACCAGTGGTACGTGCAAAACCACTTTTGCCTCAATGGTGCTGTGCACGTGCTATGGATTGGGTCATGTGGGCTGTCATGGGCTTCAAATGGAGTGTCGACATTGCCATTACAATATTTATTACTGAAAAAGACCTGCTTTCAACCTGTGATGAGAGCGTACGTTTTCTATCTCAAATGACTGCATATGACAGATTACTTGTCTCTCGTCCACTTTTCACGTGTTAAATATAATTTCAAATAAAATTCAACACAACAAATTAACACTTAAGGCTCAAGTGACCTACTGCAATCTATTTCCCTCCACCGCCATGTGTACAGTTGTGTTGTGTGTCTTGTGCATAAAGTTTTCACATGTTCGGCTTCTTCACCAAAACTGCTTCACCAATTATTCATTGCAACCAAATTTTGTGTGAAGCTTTCTTGTCACATGCAAAAACACATTTGTGAATTTGATCATTCAGATAATGCTTATTTACTGAATGGGTGAGATAATAATAATCCATCATACTGGTATGCAGTTTTGTGGGATAGAATAGGTACACTCTCAGTGGTTGAACTTTGCACCACTTCGGGTGTGATTTTTTTTTTCTCCACATCGGACGGCATATGATGGGTTTTAATAGTCATTCCCTAGGGATAGACAACGGCTGATACGTGCAGAATGACGTCAATCAGTCGAAACTACGTCACTAAGTTTATATTTGCAGTTATTCCAAATGTAGTGGAATGAAAACAGTATAGGATATTTGGAGTATGAATGTGACATATATTATCCACTGACATTTATTTTTATTTATTCGATATAGGGTGCAAAGGTTAACAAATATAAATCTGCAATTATGTCATTCATCCAATGTTTCAATTTTTTATACAACTCACAAAAATATAGGAACTTGGATATATGCAAGACAAATAATTAAACACTCGTGGTAGTTGAATAGATATAAATCCTAACTCTCAAGATACGACTGGGTTTTTTTTAAAACAAACATTTGCATTACTCTCAGACGATTTTCTATAGCATCCAAAAATAAAAGTATATTACAATGTAAGCAAGACATATAAGATTATAAAATATATACATATGCACACACGATCAGTTTAATTAGATATAATGTCTATATAAAAACAAATCCAAATGTGTACAATACTTCTTAATATTAAATATTTTGAATGTCTTGTTTTATAGGAAGAAATTGATTATCAAGAAGAATCAAGTACCATACATTCTTACTGGTTTGGATTTAGGGATCCAAGTTCGCAGATTAAATATTATCGTGTTGGACTGGGAACAAAGCCTTTCACAGCAGATGTTTTTCCCACAACAAACGTTGGTCTGGTACAAAGTATGTACAATGTTAACACTTTATTCATATATGAATATATTGTATTGTATACATTTATTTACAAATGCTCTAACAAAAGTTGGTCTAGTACAAAGTATGTACAATGTTCACACTTTATTCTGAGTATATTGTATTGTATATATTTATTTAAAAGTGCTCTAACAATCAAAGTGAGCTTTGTTTTTTATTTCGAGTTGCAGAAAGGGTCAAAAGCTGGAACCTACCTCTGAAACACTGTATACTGTAGGCAGTGGATGAAAATGTTTCAAATGTTTAATATGTAGAGATTCGTTAACATGATGAAGATCGTTTTATTATCTTTGTTTAGACATGACTTGGACGGGAATGTTTGTGCCTGGTATAAAATATTATACATCGGTTGAGGCATGCAACTATGCAGAACTATGTTCCAGCGCTGTGACTGATGGCATTATGATTGATAAATCTCCACCAATTGCAGGACATGTACATGTGGGTCATGGAAGAGTACACCAGAATTACATCGCCCACAAGTACGTCTATCTGATTTAGAAATAAAGTTATTTGACATAATGTGATGGTTTATTCAAAATACTACTATGCACGTCGTAATAGGACAGTTTCAGTAGGAGCAGCAAAATAGTAGTAGGTGTTGTGGTACTAGCAGTAGTGTTAGTGGTTCTAGTAGTAGCAGCAGCAGCAACAGCAGATAGTAGTAGTAGTAGTAGTAGTAGTAGTAGTAGTAGTAGTAGTAGTAGTAGTAGTAGTAGTAGTAGTAGTAGTAATGATGGTACAGCTGCTGATTACAGTAATATATGTCTTGCAATAGTAACTGTGCACTATTGTGTTTCAGAAATGTTCTGACTGGTCACTGGGTTGGTTTTATTGACCCTGAAAGTGGAATGCAACATTTTACTTGGTGTGTTGGTCGACGACCTGCAGCGTGTGACGTAGTCAGAATGACCAATGCTCAGTTGTCAGACTCGTTCATCAAAACTGGTCTTGATTTGCCACAAGCTACAAACCTATACCTGACTGTATGGGGGTTCAATAATGCTGGCCTACAATCGAATTCAACATCACACGGGTTTAGAGTCGTCATATCCAAGCCAAGAGCTGTGCAGACACCGAGCTTCGTTAATATAGGGCACAAAACAAATACACAGTTTGATCCATCACTATTAAAAATCAAGTGGCATTTCGTGGATGACGAAAGTCCTATAGAAAAACATGTAATTTCTCTATCCACTCACCAAGAAAGTCAATCAGCTGTGGAGATTGTTGAATCAGGAAACGTCCAAGAAACAGTCATCATATTTGACAAGGACAACCGCTTGAGAAATGGAGATCATTATTTTGCAACAGTAACAGCATGCAATCGTGCAGGTCTCTGTTCATCGGGCTCAACAGAATCCATTCTAATAGATTCTACTCCACCATACATGGGCGGGTTTAACAACACAATGACTTGGAGAACTATAAACAACGGTGGACACGAATTTATCGAGCTTAACTTAACATGGTATGGATTTGTTGATCCTGAATCGGGACTTGACTATTATGGACTAATCATAGGCAGAACATATTATGGACATGAGATTTCTGGAGGAGTTATTCCAGTAAAACACAGCGAAAACATAACTGTGCAGAAATATTCCTTTTTGACTAATCAGAACATAGTACCTGGCAACAGTTTAATAACGAAAGTGTATGGAGTTAATAAGGTAGGTTTGGTCAGTGAGTTTGCAAAGTCGACTGTATTTGTTTTGGGTGTTAACCAGCAGACTGACGGTGGTAGCTTACAAATCCAGAGACATTCTTGTAGAACACATTTCTGTATTGATTGCACATGCGCAATAATTGGAAAACAGTGTGGAACCAATTCATC
>NC_054701.1:22347810-22376591 GCF_016097555.1 Gigantopelta aegis | reverse complement strand
ACACGTTTCACATCTGGTTAAATTCTTTTAGTACCACTTTTAGAAATGTATTCATGTTGATCATCATTTTTCATCATTTACCTTTGTCTGACACCCAATAGCCAATACGTTTTCATTGCTGATATGTTGCTAAATATTCCTTCCCTGATGGATTCATTCTTATCAACTGTGTACATAAGAAACCTCTAGATAAGTCACAGAATACCTACGTCGGTTACATTCACCTGCTCCTGGACAACCATGTACATACCTAACTATGGGACAAACACAGGGTAGCTTCATCAGTTACACTCAACTGTTCTTGGACAATCATGTACATATGTAACCACGAGGCAAATCACAGAATACCTACGTGTGTTACACTCACCTCTCATGGACAAATGCTTACATATGTAACCACGAGACAAATCACAGAATACCTACATCAGTTACACTCGCCTCTCATGGACAAATGTTTACATATGTAACCACGGGGCAAATCACAGAATACCTACATCTGTAACACTCACCTCTCATGGACACATGTTTACATATGTAACCACGAGACAAATCACAGAATACCTAAATCGGTTACACCGACTTGCTCATATGCAACTGCGTACATAGTACACACATAACCATAATACAAATCAGAAATGTCAAATCTTATATATTGAGCATGCAGACAACTGACATATTGGTAACAATTGTAAGCGAAAGAAGATTTTGTTCAAATCACAAATATTTTTCAATAAAATAAGTTTTCAGCAAAAAGCATAACTGGTGTGTTTATTACAACAACGCAGCATTACATATGAAAATATTTTTGCATGTGCATTGTCTGCTCTCGTTTCCCTATAAAAACATATTTATTTTTGTGTTTTCTCTCCTTTTGTTTAATGTGCCATGGTAAGTAATGTTAAAAAATTGCTGTTTTATTACGCCCCAAAAACAGGGGTTTTTTTAATTTTATTATAACCACATTTTATTAAACAAAAATCCTGATTTGAACAATATCTTCTTTCAAATACAGTTGTTACCAAAATGTAATTTGTCTGCATAACTAATACTGATGATATAACATTTCTATACCCATTGCGTTATTTATGTCTCTCAGTATAGTACACTCACCTGCTCCTGGACAACCGCCGCACAGATCCAAGAGACACGCTTTGATGTCTGGCATGATGTCATGACGCGGGAGTCGCCCAAAGCCGGCCGTGTCCGTCATTCTCTCCTGCAATTTTAAGACTTCCTCCTCGCGGGCTGATCTCGATTTGCTGCAGAATGTCACTCGTGGCTTGACGTCACACAATCTAAAATATATGTTAAAATTATCAACCATATTTTGAAGTTCAAAGTACATTTGAATAGCATTTTGGTACAAAGTTGTATGACCAAAACAAGTTCATTTTTGTTTTCTTTCTTTTGTTTTTCTTTCTTTATTTATTTTTCCTTCTTTTTTCTTTTACAAAAATCGTTACGTTCACAAGATGTGAATTTGATCAGTTTGAGAAAAACGACGTTTGATGTTTGAAACAAGTATAACTTCAAGGAGACAACTGTCCTTTATATCACCGATAAACCAGTAAAGAGATTTAATTCATGCTGGATAACCACTGTGCTTACCACCTTACCCAGTACGTCAAACATGCAATTTATATTTATGTGGTTATCTCCCTTTTCCCAATTTTGTATTATACGAGTTTTGTAAACACATTCCATTTCGTTCAGTTTCAAAACTATATTGTAGACTCTTCAAAGCAACAATTCTGTTCCAAAATAAAATGTCAAAGCATTAATGGACAAATAGAGTACAGGACTATGGGAACTTTCAGAACTAGGATTTCAACTATATTTTCATCTATTGGTTTTATGACTGGAGGAAATCATTTGTATTGAAGGACTAGATAATGCCAATATGTATTAATACATTTTAACAGTGTGTTTCAATACAACCGTAGGTTATTCGCGAATAAGAGTAGAATATAGATTTAAAGCTGAAGCAGGTTTTGGATTGTAAGCCGTTAAGTTTTGGCCGAAGAAATTTCAGGTTCAAACTTGCATAATCACAAAACACAGTGCTAATATGTTTCAGTTCTCAATTACTGACAGAAATTGAGGAAGTTAGAATACCACAATATTAAAAACACAGTGTTAATATGTTTCAGTTCTCAATTACTAACAGAAATTGAGGAAGTTAGAAATACCATAATATTAAAAACACAGTGTTAATATGTTTCAGTCCTCAATTACTGACGGAAATTGAGGAAGTTAGAATACCATAATATTAAAAACTGTCAATCAAGTGTAAAGCACTGTGAACTTATAAAACGTATTACTCACTCGTTTTGTCCAAACTGAAAAGTTATATATGTCAAATCGTCACCCACAGGAATATTGCTGCACGTTGCACTGACGTCAATGAGTGCAATGGCTGGTCCTCCTGCATACATAAATGAGTAATGTGATGTTACGCAAAACATATAGGTTGCCTCCAAACATATTTAATTACTTAAACTGTTTCGCTAAATAAATTCAGCAGTGTGATTTGTATAAATATTTAACGGCTTGCTTGTAATCACAAATCATAACTACTTAAAACAACAAAAAACAAACAACTATCATGTATGTTATATTCAGCTTTACAACAATGTCAAGATGACTATATATATAGTTATTCGGTGTAATACCGAGTTGAAACTTATACACCACATTAATGACGTTTCTAAACACACACATGCTTATATATTAACCTCATATTTCTACGAAGTGCAACAGTGAGAAAATATGTTCCTGTTATATATACTCTGTCAAAACAGAAGCGCATAGGGGAAATATTCATGGAAATATCTGTTTAATACAAAGTGGCATAACTTCGTTATTTATGATCGTATCACAGTCACATTTGACATGAATATGTGACAATGTTCTTGCTATGGACTGACGGCAGTGGAGACGTTTTCGTCACCAAACCGCGTCGCACGAGGGCGCTGAAATCAGTACCTTGTTTGGCCACCAGCAGCAATCACTGCGCGACATCTCCTTGGCATAGACTGAATGAGTCTCTGATTCCGGGCACGTGTAATCGAAGCCCATTCTTCCTGCAGTGCATGTGGCAGTTGCAGAACCGTCTGAGGCTCTGGGTCACGCTGGCGTACACGTCTGTCCAGTTTGTCCCATAGATGTTCAATGGGGTTGAGATCTGGCGACCTTGATGGCCAGCTTTTCGAAGTCGGTTCCGAATGGTTTGTGCAGACACCCTTCTCAAACTAGGTATGCGTCCAGCAGTGTTCGTTGCTGGTGCAGTTCGGTGACGCAAGTGCAGAACCCGGGTGTAGCGATCTTGTGCTTTAGTTGTTATGCGAGGTCTTCCACTTCTGGGCCGGTCTTCAGCTGATTGAAACTGCTGGTACCTGTCCCAGAGACGTGACATGGTGCTCTGATGGACGTTCATGTGGCGTGCGACTGCTGGCTGCGATTCACCTAACTGGAGGCGGCCTATTGCAATGTTTCGATTCGGCAGCCTTAGTCTTGGCATCTTGCAACTCCGCTACGTCGAAATAGAAACGAGACATCATTGCGAGTATTGCAGCCTTAAATACCCATCACTACCCCAATCTTTTCCCCGAGTGTCACGTGCATTCGCCAAAATCTGACCAGCATTTGGCCATGCTGTCCCATTCTAGGAACATTAACAAGCATGGCCATTCAGCAACATTGTACAAAAAAACTATATTTTGTAAAATCAAACACTTTTCTTCTTTCCCTATCACCTATGCGTTTCTTTTTTGATGGAGTATATATAGTTAAAACAAGTGTGTAACATATAGTAATTACACAATCACCTTTGAGTAGTGCATCCTTCAGTTGGCCAATTTCTTTGCAGTACGTTGTATTGTCTGTATTCCACAGTGTTATGAACAGTGGTCCGATATCAAGATACAGCTTATCACAATGACACCGGAGTCCAATTCCTCGTAAATCCAGTATCAGAAACGTGGTGCAGCTCTTTAGTATGCTCCTCGCGATGTCGACAAGCGCCTGGTCCGAATCTGTCTTCCCGTGTTTAATCTCAACAGCTTGTCCTGCTTCAAACCTCCACATTTCTTCGGGATGTCTCGTGTCTAGATTATCACGGTTCGAGGACCTGGTGCGGTATGCAGATCCGGGAACAATCTTAAACACGGAGTCTGAATCATCTGATGCTAGTTCCAAACATTCTAGCAGAGAAGAGTCAAATCTGAGATACTGCTTTCCTGGATCTTTGATATCAGCCAATGTGTAATGTTCAGAAACTGCATGTTGGTCGTAATGTCCATCAACTAACTGTCGTTTTGCGTCTTCGTTGTTCAGGGGCGCTGGGTATTTGTACTCATCAGCCAGGATAGGAGGTAGCTTCACTTCCAAATAAGTTGGGCCGTCTATAAAATTTATAAGATTAGCTTGGTAGTCGCCTTGCGGTACGACAAATCCTTCTATGTACATTGGTGTTGTATATTTGACGTAATCAATTCCTGCACATATTGAATGTCTAGCTAGCTTGTGGATATCTTTACCCGTCCTTGTTGCAAGCATGATGCCTCTGGAATTTAAAACAAACAGATTACGTAACACAACATAAAAGTGTGCCAAATATCCAACTGGTTTATATTTCTTTTCTCGCACTTATATGCAACATTCAGATTATATTGAAACAACAGAATGTGTTAAATGTAAAAACATTATTTGGATTCTTCTATTTCGTTTATGTTCAATAAATCGGTCATTTTTATGCACTGGATTTAGAGCCCGTGGATGAATCGGGCGAATTGCATGTCTACGACATGTGCCCTCACATATTAGACGGGTCCCGGGCGGTGCCCTTTGAACATTGGATCGCAGTGGAGACAGTGCAGCCGCCAGGGCGTCGGCCGGACGCCGCTAAATAATCTGGCTGGCGCCGGCTGATCAAAGAACAGATCGGTAGGCGTCCTGCGAGTGCGAATAATTTTAATATGCTCATATACCACTAGAGTTTCGAGCATGTCCGTCCCAGGGCCTGTCTGGACGATTTTGATGCTCATCTCTAATTAATATAATTAATTTAGAAAATTCTACTCATTAAATTTGGTCGCTAGATTAGATCGGGCGGTCAAAAAGAAATTAGATAGATAGATAGATAACACGCCTGATTTGGGAAGGGGGGGGTGGGGTGGGTTGAAAATGGACAGAATTTTGAAAATAGCAATTAGTAAAAGAAATTAGTAGGATTAAAATTAGAAAGAAAAAAGTTACAAGCCAAAAATTATTGATTTGACTGTTCGGCCGAATATTTTTATAATTTGGAGCATTTTAGAAGGACAGTCCAAAAATAAATAAGAGAAAGAAGAGAGGATCGGAATATTTAATAAAAAAATTTTTTTTAAATTCGACATAAAATTTTGAACGAAGGTCTAAAAGTTTAAAGTCCGATCTATATGGTCCGGACAAGAGGGGGGGGGGGGGGGGGGGGGTAAGTTTGAGGTACGAATTTAGTAGTTAGGTTAAAGACCGAAGACCAAAATGTGCTACAAAAACTTTAAGTCCAAACAATAAAATTAGAGTGCTCGATCAAAAAGGTTTTAAGGTGATTTGAGCAATTTAGACGGGCTGCTAAAATAAACTGCGTCGGACTGTTTACAAAAACAAAACAAAAAACCCCATAAAATTTTGAACTGCGACCAAATTTTTTTAAGTCAGACTAAGCCGTAAAAAAGAAAGTACATGTCCTAGGAGAGGGTGCGCAGCGTAACTCATGGCGAGTTGATGGGATGATCGGCTCGGAACATCGGGAAGAAGTGAGGCAGGTCGATGTAGCACTCTCCCCGAAGTATTGCTGAGTAGTCTTCCGGACGTATCAGCTTGATAATCCGATGGACGATTGGATTATCCATCTCTGATTTCAGCAAGCCTTTGCCGGTACATCCCGTTCCGCTCCGACGTCAGGTAGTAGGTGCGACTTCCCTCGACGTACTGGAACTGGTACCGCCCTTGACCAGTTGGTGTTGGTCTCCAGCTCTTGGTGACGAAGGGGCCTGGCAGCTGAGAGGTCGCAGTGAACTCCCCCTTCACACAGTCGCGGAACCGTCCAGGAAGCTTGTTGCGTGCGATCTGCCAAGTCGTGGGCTATGTGTCGGACAAGTCCTGGACCGACACCTTCCTCTTCTTGGCTTCACGCTCTGCAACCGCTGTTGCAACAACTCGTGGAGACGCCGGTGGATTGGTTGGTGCGGGCGACATTTTTCCTGTTTCCATCGGCGTTGGTGCTGCAGGGGGAGGGACCGCCACTGCCGGTTTAGCCGACAGCTTTGGCTCCCCCTTTGCCGCTCCTGGCGTCTACTGCTTCCGAGTAGTGGGGGCGGCGACGCAGAAGAGGCCGCTGTCGGCAGTTGAGCTGCCGGCAGTTGAGCTGCCGGTTTTGGCCCCACCCCTGAACCGCCCCTGCCGGTCTCGTCTTCTTCGGTTGAGCCGCCCGGTTTGGTCCCCCCTGAGCTGCCGTGGGACGCCGTGTTCCCATTATGTTCAACACGATACTTGGCCAAGCGGTCAAGCTCGTGCAGCACAGCCCCAAGGGTGGGAGTGGGGTGGGGGAGGGGAGAGAGAAACTTCGACCTTTGATAAACACAACCGCATTGTGCGCTGCCTCGAGTAGGCGTCCTGGCGGAGCCCGGCCGGACGACTGGCGATTGATGTCGGGGTTCCCCCCGGCGTCCGCGCCTAGATTATATATAGATGCGTTGTAAAAAGCTGTACGACCTAAAATCGCGCTTGGAAAATCGCAGATTTTGGAGTCAGGTTTTCACGCCCGCGGGGTTGGGGCGACACCTAAAAATCCCAGCGGAGCCCGTATAAATCGGGAAGCGTCCGGCCGGACGCCTCGCGAAAATGTCCTTTTTGGCCTGTTTTAGGAGTCGCGCGGGTGCCGTGACCGATTTGTGAGGGCCACTTTACTCAGTTTATTAAACTGACCGTAAACATATAATTATATTTGAAGTATTTTCAATCGTATTACATAATTTTACGTCTTTAGTAGCCTATTATGTTATGAAACTTTTTGTTTACATTTAAGTATACACATTATAAAAAAAATTAAATGCACTAAAAATATATATTTGTATACTGGAATATCAAGACATGTAAAGTGCACAGTTGTAACGGCAGTATTCTGAATATTTAAATTTTACAATATATGTTTAATTTGTTACATCACGAAATGTATTTATATTGTTAATACACAAATTATCTCTATAATGTAATACCGTGAATTGTAATTGTATTTGTATATGTACCAATAAATGTAATGTTATTGTTTGTACTCTCCTGTAAACCATCTTATCTAAATTAGACTATATATATGTTCATCGTACGCCGTTGCAGAACTTTCTGAGTGTAATAAAGTTATGTTCTGTTCTGTTCTGTTGAGTGTTAGTACTGGGATGCCAACCCATTATCTACCAGCCTTAATCATACTCCACTGACGTTGATTGCGAATAACCGAATGCTATTAAACTTGTGACCATGCCCTTCGAATGTAATCAATTTGACTGGGTTATAATTTGTTTCAAAGTTCCCCGTATTTGATGGTAAAACTTAAACATAATTACCCATTTTCAGCTATAAAAGGTATCTTTTTGACATTCATTATGTCTAATGTCTGTATGCAGTAATAGGTCATGACAATGCTAATGCAGTTTTCAGGTTTTTGTTTTAGGGATATTCACAAATTATATGTTATAAACAAAAATACGATTGGTATAATTGTGATTAGTACTTTAGCATATCAGATGACGTAGAATGTGCGGTCCTGTTTGTGCTGCTATTTAGCAGGCTTAGTCAATATCCAGCAGCGGGTGTCCTCTCTCACATTAGAAAAAGTGTCAAAATAATCAGAGACCATAGTTTAAAATGTATTAATATGTGGTAAAACGAACTCTCTTTTTATTCCCATTTAATTAAAAGAAATAGAGGTTATTACCAGTGTTTTTCGGTATTGTCAATATCATATATTAGGAATAAAAATTATTTTTATTCCTAATATATGATATTGACGATACCGAAATACACGAGGGTAATAATCTCTTTATCATATAAGCTCAAGCTTAATACAACGTGTTTTTGTGAACTGTACACGCAACTTTAATTCCAGTCCGCCATTACTAGATATTCAAATGACGTAAGAATATGTGGCGCGGTGTATTTTTAAATTAAAATGACGTCAAACTCGAATGACGTCATTTTAGATGTCCTTACATCAAAATAAAGTTATGTCTAACGGTTATTATTATTTTTTTTTTTCTGAACGCTGGACAGCTTTCAGTGTCAAATTGCCATTGAAATGTTTTTATTTGATGACTATGAATGCATACGTCAATCATGGAGTGTCACCCAAGTACGTTTGCTTAAATGTCAATAAACCTAGTGCCAAGACCTCGACTAATTTACATCTAATTTGCAAAGTAATCAAATTCTTAAAGTATGTGATCTGAAAAATAACACATACTTTGATTGCACTGACAATGTAAGATATTATATGATAAAAAATGTTATTATTATTTTATAGAAGTGCAAACACAATCAGTAAACATTTTCTGTATTTAGTAATAAGCCATAGCGTCCAAATACTACCTGTAATCATGGAAGTGTATATTTTAATGTGGTACACGACATTCACTGGATATAACTACGTTATAATGAAGAAGTAATGGCATCATTGTTACTACAGTCATATATTGCATTACAAATATATTTCTGATTGTTTGTTTCTCCATTTCTATTATTAATATGGATTATGTAAAGGGATTGAATATATCGTAGAAATATGCAGTGGCAGGCTTAAAAGGACATCAGTTCCCCTTCCCAATATCATACGTTGTGTCAAAGGTATAAAGCTAAAATCAGTTTAAAAACCACTGAGCAGCTTCATTTCATTGCAGTTGTTCAGATATCATTTAAATATTCATGTGCGTGGGGTTACACTGGGTGCTATATTTGTCATGAATTCATAGACATGTATATTGTAATTGGTTGGTTTGGCCTCAAGAAATAAAGATTGAGCATGTTGTCACCAAGTGAAGCTTTTGATAAATGAACATTATTTCACGTACTAATTTAATTGGCTAAAGTTGTTTGTTTTTTCTTTTCTTTTCAGTTCTAGCAACGGTATACAGAATAAGCATCAGAACTGGTGATGATGGCACTAGTGAAGGAACTATTGGTATTGAGGTTGTTGGACGAAATGGGGCTGTATTTAAAGTATATGATGTTGATGTTAGAGATAGAAATGATTATGAAACAGGAAATACAGATGTTTTTGAGGTGAGTCATGTTGAAAATGTATGTTTTATTTCAAAATGTAAAGAATACAATATATGTTTCATATTGCGTTGCACTTACGGTCAGAACTCATTGGTCGATTACTCGAAAGGAAAGGAAAGTAATATTTGTTAAACTCAGCTAATTTTCAACTATAGCTATATGCTGTCTGACATGTTGTTATTTCCACTGCTAAGGGGAGAAGGGATGAAACATCCGTGATGGAGAGAGAGAGAGAGAGAGAGAGAGAGAGAGAGAGAGAGAGAGAGAGAGAGAGAGAGAGAGAGAGAGAGAGAGAGAGAGAGGGTATATGCAGCACATGTACCTTTACTACTTAAACAAAGCAAGTGATCACTAATATTCACTTGTCACAGTCGTGGGACAATAGATGGGACAAGGACAGAAAACAGACGCAGCCAAGAGCTATCGATCTCAAACCCATAGTAAAGCGAAACACGATTTCAGAACCCATCATCTCGAACATTCAAGACAGGTACTTTCAGATTTTGTTCCGACATGTCTTGATGTACAGAAGAATTATAACCGTATCTAATAAGCAATGCAATTATGCCTGAGTAGATAGAGCACTCTACACAGATGTTAACATGTCACACGGCGAACTTTTAATTAAACAATATGCACATGCATTGTGATATATCTACACAACAGTCTTTCTTTTCAGTGGTTGAGGGCGATTTTGCTCAATTGTTCAGCTGTTTACACCGTTTTATTGATAATTTTACAATTTTTGTATTGGTGTTCATCATACTTTATCTTTATTTGACAATAGCCAATAGCCGATGTTCGCGCAGGTGTGTCGTTAAAAAGTGTTCACTCATTATACAATTTAGTTTCGACTGGTTCACTGAATATTAGTACAAAATTAGATATATATTGTGCAGTAATATTTGCGATTTAAACAAAATAGAAATAACATTTTGTATAATGATCTTCACTGCCAAGACCAGAACCCAAAATAATGCTATTGAGTTAGAGCTTGGAAGGTTACTTATCTATCTCTGTTATACGGCGAATATTGACGCCTTAGTTAAAATAATTCATAATGAGGGTTCTCTTATATACAATATGTATAGCATACTTAGAGAAAACACTAATAGCATTACTAAGTGTAAAACAAAACTGTAATATATATGTTAAATTTTTCATACAAGCACTTAGGTTTTTGTATCTTTGGAAATGAATGAATGGGTTGATGAGTGCATGAATGAACGGATGAATAAACGCATGAATGAATGTTTAATGACAGCCCAGCATGAAAAATACATCGTCTATTGGGGTATTTTTGAGAATCTGAAGATGTATCAGCTGTGTCACCACAACCATTAAACAGAGACTTAGAGATCAGTTTATGCAAAATGTGTTTCCCATTATCTCAACATTTACAGTTTAAGAAACTATTGGAAGCTAAAAACTGATTACTCTTATGTAGCATATAATACTATTATATTATCAGCATTATTACTACTACTAACAATATTATTTTATATACATTTACTCGTTTGGTATTTTCTCATTTTTAAAATGTAGTTTTGTACCATATTGTATTTACATGTATATATCTATATATATATATATATATATATATATATATATATATATATATATATATATATATATATATATATATATATATACTCTTCAAAAACGTAGGGGAACCTGAAATATTAATGTTAATGTTAACTATTATACCGAACATACATTTTGACCACAGACATCCTAGTAAAGAACGTTCAGGTCGGTTTATCAACACACCGAAACACATTACATAGTTTGCAGGTGCACCACACAGTTGCCCCGTGCACGTGCGTGGGGTGTCATTCTCGATTTTGACAATTTCCAGGAAGGTCGATTAAACACTGTGGAACATTATTTCTGTCAATCTATTCCATTCTGTTGATCATAGTTGTTATTGTTTTGTTTTTAGTCATTTTTATTGTTTGAATTTGCGATGCGGCGTATGCAACGCAATGAGCGTCTACGGGCTATTGGCATGCTGCAAATGGGCAGAAGTCAGCGTGAAGTGGCCAAAACCTTCAATGTTTCGAAGTCAGTGATTAGCAGACTATGGAACAGGTATCAACAAACACAAAATGTTCAGGTCGTCCCAGGGCAACGACAGGAGTACAGGATCGATTCATCTGTAACCAGGCTGCAAGAAATCGAGCTCAAACGGCAAATCAATTTGTTGCAAACCTTCGTCAGGATACTGGTGTCCGAGTTACGGGTCAGACGATTAGAAATCAACTTCATGCAGCCCATCTTCATGCTCGACGGCCCCGGGTTGTGCCTACCTTGATAAATCGTCACATTGCCCACAGACGTGAATGGTGTAGAACTGGGGTGTTCGTCGCTGGTCACGTGTCATGTTTTCAGATGAGTCCCTATTCACTTTTGACTTCCTTGACAGGCGTGGTCGGGTTCGGCGACGACGAAATGAACGGCACGCCAACGTCACAATGCGATTTCATGACAGATTTGGCGGTGGATCGGTTATGGTGTGGGGTGGTATCACTATGACTGACAGAACCCCTCTTCACATTGTGCAAGGAAGGGTCACTGGGCAGTACTACCGGGACAACATACTGACACCCTTTGTCGTCCCGTTTGCTAGGCATGTGGGTCGACGTTTTGTTTTTCACGACGACAATACCCGTGCTCACAGTGCACGAATCGTCAATGCTCACCTCCAGCAGCACAACATCTATCGAATGCCATGGCCAGCAATGCGCCCAGACCTTTCCCCTATTGAACACGTCTGGGACATGATAGGGAGACGTGTGGGTCAACGTCAAAGACCGCCGACTACGTTAGCGGAACTTGGTCAGGCGCTGCAAGAGGGGTAGAACAGACTCTCTCAAATGGCCATTGGGAGACTCATACGAAGTATGCCTCGTCGACTGAATGAATGTCTGACACATCGTGGCGGTATCACCCACTACTGATAAAAAAACGTAGTTTCAAATTTCATTTCTTACCCCAATCGTCCTTCACCCATGTAGTGGCGGCAGCGGGTTTCCTCTCTCCATATCTGTGTGGTCCTTAACCATAAATCCGACGCCATATAACCGTAAATAAAATATGTTGAGTGCGTCGTTAAATAAAACATCTCCTCCCTTCCTTTCAATCGTCCTTCAAGATCTTCGGTGGTCATAAAACCTATTGTAATACTGAACTACCGGTTGTAATGTTTGCCCAATTAATTCACTATTATCATATAACCATTTCCCACAATTATATACCTTACAATTTTGGCAATTGTAAATTCTCATTAGAGTTCCCCTACATTTTTTGAAGAATATATATTTGTTATCTCCTTTCATTCTATGAATGAATGAATGTTTAACGACACCCCAGCACGAAAAATACATCGGCTATTTGGTGTCAAACTGTGGTAATGCAGACAGTGAGTGATGATCAACATCAATATAAAAATTCAAATATCACAGCTAGATAATATTAAAATTTACAATAAAAGTCAGTATCACGTAGAAACTGTAAAATAAGTTCTGGATGGAATCTAAAGGATTCCATCAGATTTCGTGGTCCAAATATATATTTTCCAGTTTCTGTAAGATGCTTATACTCTACTGAAATGTGGCGCACCGTCAGAGTACACTGACTGTGCTCACACTGATGTGGAGGATCTTTCGTTAAGATAAATGAATGGGTCAAATATGTATGACCAATGCGAGCACGACACACGACTATTTCATCCTTCCTACACAGTCTATAGGAGGACTGCCACTCTCCCAAGACTGGCTTGATAGAATGAAGCTTGTTCGCAATCGCACCGTCCCAATTTTGTTGCCACGTCGAAAAGATAAACTGGTTAATACTATTTTTAAAATCAGCATACGGCACACCAACCCTGGCATGGCATGAGGCAAATCCAAAGCAGACTTGGCAGCTGAATCTGCCTTTTCATTACCCCTGATGCCAACATGGCTGGGCACCTAACAAAATACAATATCTTTATTGGCAATGGATAAAAAGACACACTTTCGTATCACCATCCCAATTAAGGGATGGTCCCGCTTCATATTGCATAAAGCTTGGAGACACGAAAGTGAGTCAGTAAAAATAATAAATTTGGATGCACTAAAATCCTTTTTTCTTCCAAAGCTTTAATGACTGCCCAAACGCCAGCACTAAAAATCGACGCCGAGTCAGGCAGTCTCATGGAAAGTATTGTGTTTGATGGTTCATTCTATGAAGATATTTACAGTTACATACTTTTTTTATTAAGGTGGAGTCTAGCTCATTCAGTAGAGCCTTCATCAGACCCCTTGCTGCTATTGCAAATCTGTAACGGGTTTCCTCCAAGACGTCGTGTCAAATATTACCAAATGTTTGACATCCTATAACCAGTAACTATCAAATCAATATGACCTCGTCGTGTCGTTAACAAAAAAAAAGAAGAAACGTTTAACTCTTTATGCTCCACGTATGGCACATTACCAAAATCAAAATATATTAATACACCAAAACATTAATCTAGCAATTTGGGAGTTTTATAAGAATTTTAATAATGACACTTTACTGCCAACGTTTGTCATAGAAATATCTTACATGTGAGTACCCTAGTATTAATTGTAAAATAAACTTGGACACTTTTGTATTTTTCTGTAGAAGACTATGAAAGTTTTGTGATAGATTCTCGCACAAAATCGTTATGTTCAAATAAGTAATAATTTAATTAAAATGCATTTTAAAATGCATTTAAATATCTAAATGCTAATAAATAGTAACACAGGCCAATACTGCTTTAACAAAAATTAAATTTGTATATGTTACCTATGTTTCAGTAGTAATATTATTATTGCAGTACACTGGTCACGATGTTGGCAAAATAGACAGAATCACAATTACAGCTAGACAAGTTGGTGGTTGGTCGTTAGAAGACGTGAGTATATAGTGTTGTTGTGTTTTTGTTTGTGTGTTTTTTTCCGGGGGGGGGGGGGGGGGGGTTGTTCCTATCGATGCAATGATAATTGAAATGCGCTTTGCGAAAATTATGGTGACAAAAAGTATCATAGTCACGTGCTTACGAAATTTTGTATAAATGTTCGTAAATCATTTCTGACACTATTACTATGGGGCTGGTAAAAATTTGATTTTTCTTTTATTCCAAAGGTTGCAATAACAAAGAGCAACGCTGGTCACACAGAACACTACTTCTTTCCCTGCTCCAAGCATTTCGGGAACTCGGGAACTCAGACCTGTAAAGCATGTAAGTTGTGATGCGAATACTATCAATGTTACTTAATAAACAATATTAATGGAAGACTTATTAATTATAACCATTCAAATTGTTATTGATTGAAAATATTATCCATAGACATTTTCATATATTCTTCTAGAAGTGTATCCTTTGAATCCAATAAGGCCTAATTTATTTGAATCCAATAAGGTTTTAAAATGTTTGTTTCCGAGAATGTACCAGTTTTGGGGAGTTTGTTTTAGTTATGGTCGGTTTATTTCTTATTTATGGTCGGTTTATTTTTTATTTTGTTTTGGTAACACATTCGACTGTTCTTTGTGTAATGTTACAGAACTTACAGACAACGGCAACTCATGTATGGTCTGAAGAATACTTTATTTCACATGATAAGTCTGTTTTCTCAAGCAGCTCCGCCTGCTGTGTTCTCTGCTGTGCCGCCCTTGTCCATCAGTCATTTTTATTTTTATGATATTCTGGAGAGAAATGACAGCCTGGCGTTGATTATTTTAATAGTTTTTAATTTAGGCTTAAACATTTCACTTGTCTACTCCAAGCCCTTGAAGTCTTAAACAGTCTATAATTGTCTCATGGAATTCCGCTTTTGTTATCTTCGATTATGATGAAAGCAATTCACAACTTTCAGGTAGCTGAGAGGAAAACCGTTTGTAATTGGTTCATAGTATTTCAGAGCTATCGCAGCCGTGTGTTAATAGTTTCCAATTTACGCCTTCTACAAGACCATGAGTGACAATCGTTCCCAGCAATTATGTTACATTGTATGTGGGGGTTGGGGGTTGTGTTTGTTTGTTTGGGTGATTTTTTTTTGGAAAGATATCTGCCCGGTCTCCCCTCCCTCATCAATGTAAAGAGGGATTTTTTGATGGGGCTTATATATGGAATGAATGAAGGGGGAGGGGACCGGGTGGATATTTCGGTTCAGCCATTTTTTTCTAGGTACACTTATGTTTTGCACTTACCTTAGTTGGACATCTGATAGTTGATCTATTTTTCGTGCTGGGGTGTCGTTAAACATCTATTCATTCATTTTTTCGAGGTAGGGTCTCGTTTCTGGAAATACTACTTGTTTACACCTAAGTGCATGATAAAACTTTCAAAACAAAACATAACATAACAAGAACAAACAAACAAACAAACAAACAAAAATAAAACAACGACAATGCAACTCTACATTTATGGGAAGCTCTACTCGCGAAATTAAATTACATCATTTTAATAAATTTATACTGAAGATTTCTTGCCCACTGGACAGGGTTATCCAGCTTTTGCACGGTGCTAGAAAAATCCATCTGACCATAGGCCTAAATAAATCTGTCCGACCCGAGGGCTAGACGATTTCTACATACGCGTGACGTCATAACTCATGCTTTACAACGATTGACGTCATAGGCCTAACTCATGGTTTTCAGAATTCTGTTTGCCATTTCACGTTGTATAATTTATTTATTTTTAAATATTTACACAAATTAATATTTTCAACTTTATATTGATTGATAAGGTGTTACATTTTTATGTCATTGCATAAGGTGGACTATATTTCCCCCGCGTATGATTAATTGAGTTTGTAGGTAAAATGTTTACGAATTGTTCTACAAAAAACAAACCGTCGCTTACAAAATTAAATAATTTTTACATGCTCATATACCACTAGAGTTTTGAGCATGTCCGTCCCGGGGCCTATCTCTGGATAGCTAGGGGCTTGTCACGGGACAGAAAAAAATTTGAAATTTACATCAAAAAATTAAATAGTGGGCCTTTAAAAGTTTGATGCACATCTCTAATTAATATAATTAATAAAGAAAATTCTACTCATAAAATTTGGTCGCTAGATTAGATCGGGTGGTCAAAAAGAAATTAGATAAAATCGGTGGTCTGACTCGGGATGGTTAGAGTTGAAAATGAGCAGAATTGACTGCTCGGTCGAATATTTATATAATTTGGAGCATTTTAGAAGGACAGTCAAAAAAATAAAGAAGAGAAAGAAGAGAGGATAGGACTATTTAATAATAATTTTTTTTAAAAGAAGTAATTTAGACATAAACTTTTGAACGAAGGTCTAAAAGTTTAAAGTCCGATCTATATGTCCACGTGAGTGGCCTCGTTAAGGCCGTTAGGGTGCACAGCTTGTAGGGATGAGATGGGTTGCATCCCGTCAAGAAAACCCTTAGACTGGCAGTCAATAGATGTTGAAGGTGTAGTGCTGTGCTGAAGTACAGATCTTGAGAAGGCGGATCCGTCTGAACGAGAGAGAGAATCAGACTAGTCGTAATGGGTTGGTATAGTGGTGCGGACGGGCACGACTCAGGAGGATACTAGATGGTATCACAATAAAACAAACTAAAGTCTAGAAAAGAGTAGTAGGGGCTGACCCCGCTTCCTATTTCTTCTTAGAGTGGGGCGGTCAATCTTCCAGTGCTGCTAGGACAAGATCGGACATGTAGAGACTAAACGCGAACAACCGTGGCGTTCTGCAGAATGGCCGGCATACGAGTCACGAAAAAAACAAGTCAGCATAGACAGACGGAGAAATGACGTGGAGGGAAGGAATCTCGCTAAAAAAGAATCCAACCTGCTGATGCAGACTGTCGAAAATCAGTTCCATTGGCCGCATACATCCCAGTAGAAAACTTCACTTCGCTGACAAAAACAACGAAGTGAAGGATTCCCAAGTCGAGCAGCGAAAGAACGTGCAGTATGCACAAGCGAAACAAACACGTCTTACCGCGTCGAGCTCCAGACTGGGAATGCACAGTTGTGAGGTATAGATAAGGTAATTCCAATCCTCGGGACAAAATGTTTTTGTAAGGGCCTAGGTAAACATCGGTCCCCACAAAAAAAAAATTGTCCCTCGGCTTGGAATTGACTTATCTATACCTCACAACGGTGATAGATTCTATTAATCTGCACATAAGGACATTACTAATGTTTATCAACATGTTCATATAATCATACCAAAGTTTATTTCATTAATACATGATCTGATCGCGTCCTATATCTGAGCAATAATGAAAAGCTTAATGCTTCTACAGGGTGTCGCTGTAACGGAATTGATGGATACGGGGGCTGTCAGTTCAATGGTATATGTGAGCCACATGGTCGATGTACCTGCAGGAAAGGATATTATGGTAACAGGTGTGATGGTAGGTAGACGTCTTCTACAATAATCGAGCAACACTAAATAGTTTTCATAAATCATTTACATAGTCCATGAGCCAGGACCCAAAATTTAACAAATTGGTACCACCTCATGCTCATAGTGATTTTCGTCAAGGTCTACATACCTAGGTATGGACAATTTATCTACCCGTTTTGTGACCCACCCTCATATCAACGACAGTTATATTTTTTAAGAATTGCTAAAGGGTGACTATATTATAAAATATTTCTCTGGGCATTTAGGAATATAAAACTTGGTTCACTTTTATTTTTCTTTAGAAATTTAGGCTCAGCACCTCAAATATTCTTTTTGATGGATCTTATTGCAGGAGAAGCTTATTGTGCCATCTCGCTAATACTTACATCCTATATATACAGTTTTCTTGGAAGTGTTTCTGTGTAATGACACTTTTGATAATCCTACCCCCTTTCTTCAAAATAAACTAAATAAAAACATTATAAAATATTTATTAAGATGTGCATGGCAAAACTAAGGGTAGATGAAGTTGGTGGGATATCATTTTGGGAAACAGAAGCAATAGTGACATCATTTGAAGGTTATGGTTTCACATAACACCTTTTTTCTTTTCCTTTCCTTTCCTTTTTTTTTTTTTTTTAACGTTAGATAATGAAATTTTCGCCATTTTACAGCAGTAATTCCAGTTGAAGTTTGGGCTTACACCTTTTTCGGGCTCTGAATGTTTGTTAGACTTCATCGTGTTATTTATATCTTCCATATATAAAGTATTTGTGAAGCTATTTGCTTATGACGTTATTAACAAGAGCGTTCATATGTTGTTGATTTTTTAAACTATTTTAATACAAATTTTATTATGATCTAATATCAATCCACTAGAGGTCTCTGTCAACTTAAAATATACTTTTATCACATATTTACTGTTACCTGCAGGTCATAAAAAGAGTATTACTTAAAATCATATTACTGTACAAGACTGAGTCGAAACAATAAATCAGGTGGAAATGCATACATTGCCTCAATAGATTATACAATACCATGATAAAGACGGATGCAAAATGATGTGCTACACCTCCATCACTGTCTTCATTTGCAACCTCGTTATCACAGTCTTCAATTAAGAACATTATACCAGTCTACACGATGCTATATAGTCTTCTTCTGTTGCTATTGTTCAACCTATATCAACGACACTTGGTGTCGCTGGGTCATACTGTAAATTACATTCTGTTTGACTGACTGTCGTATATGTTTTATCAAACACTCCCTTGTTGAAGCCCAACATTTTCCAACTGCCCAAGATGTCACAATTATTGTACTGCAGGGTGATGGGGAGTGTATACATGAAGTTTCCTTTTGTTTTGGTGTATTGTGATACAGTCCAGTGGTAACAATTTTGTTTTATTCAATGAGTAGGACATTTTCTATCTGTTTCTTGTATAATAGTGCTGTATTTTGTCACCACAATAATTGTAATTCACATATATCAAAATGACAACATGTAGTGAAGGGAGAGCTAGTATGGGGATAAAGGTAGCCACAGCCTGGCCATATGTATGGTAACGATAGTAGCATTGTAGATGGTGTGGTCAAGACTATAGCCACTCTGTCTTGGCTAGAAACCAGGCGAAAGAATATTTACCCCTCCCTAAATATACAAAGACATTTTTGTGTTTGCATTTCCGGCTATTGCAGTGTCTCTACAGTGATTCATAAGTGCACGTCATCACAGCTATATTTATTCTAACAAGATCTGTCCTGTACTTGTTTTGATTCAGTAAACTAGTTTGAGTGGTAGTCCTAGCCTCTTTGTGGTAATGCAGGAAGGATGTATTATCCAAGGCCCCGTTCCACGGAGGTAGTTATGCACTTCAGCTGATCTTAGCACTAAGATTGTTTCATGGAATGGGGCCCAGCTGGTAGGTAAGTAACTACATCTACGTATCCCTATACCACTGGGGTTTAGAACACGGGGGCCCAGTAAACAATCTCCTCGGAAGTGGCTGTCCTATAGATGAAACACTAAATAGAGATGTGTGGAATCAATCACTATTTTGTCAAATGCCCATTCGACTCTATATTGTGCAGAGGTACGGTATTCATAGTGGATAATGGTTTTGTCATTCAGATTGTTGTTGTACTTTTTCTCCTCTTCACATTCATTCAAATGCTGAGATTGGGACCCCAGTAGTTTGAATAAAAGATCCTTTTCATCGCAGATTCTCCCTGAGGTGAATATTGTCTCAATCAGGGGTTTATCTGACCCTGGTAGGTGTGATAATATTGCAGAAAATGATATACAGTCATGGGGGCTGTGCCACAGTGATACATTTCTGTGTCTTCCACTCGGAATATTGTATTGTAATTAGATCTACAGTGTACAGTTCATCGATTGGTCTTCTCTGGAACGTTTATGGTAGCTGTCCTTGTTATAGTATGGTTGTTGTAGCCGTCTCCTCTTGTATCAGCGCTGTACTGAAGCCTTCATCTCCTCATATGTGATTTGTGGCTCGTTTTGGGGCATTCGAAATCTCCCCCTCCTCTGCTAGCATATCTGCTTTTTTGGTTTCTTGAATGATGCACTGTGTTGTAATCCATTCTATTATTGTTTGTTCAGTGACACAACTCAGTGTAGAAAGTTGTAGTAGCAAGTTCATTAATGGCTTTATTTCTGTGGGTATTTAAGTTTGAAAGATAGACAGAACATCTGGGAAATTGCCTTGTAACGTGTGGAGAACCTTCCTGTTGTAATGGACATCTGAATGTTTTTCCCTACTTTGAATTTTATAACCTCGATTTGGATCGCCTATCAATTTTGATTGCTTCATCAACTTGGTCTGGTGTTATCTGTAGACATCATTGACATAAAAATCACTTCATAGTCGTTGAAATTGAAGATTGTGAAAATTATAGCACGTCGTTACATTGTCATACGCTTAACAAATGCCGCTCGTGTGAGTGTTACTTTTTCGGATCAAGCGTGTTTCCACCACCTTAATTATACCCTGGTTATTGAATGTGTGTGTGTGTGTGTGTGTGTGTGTGTGTGTGTGTGTGTGTGTGTGTGTGTGTGAGTGTGTATGTAGGCGCGCGCGCGTAAATGTATAGGTGTGTGTCTCTGCCAAGTTACCTAGCACATATTTATGTTTTGGCTTAAAGAACATGATCATAACTATTTAGTCATCTCTAGAAATGCTGTGTCATTTGTGAATTGTTGGAAACGTTTTAGACAGAGTACTTAAACATTGGTATCAAATGAACTGCTTTGAGCGAGTACTTTCGTCTGACTAATGCTAAGGTAACTAGCTTTCTGTAGGGTCTTACTGTTGTTTGAAAGCAAAGAACGTGGAGCTGCGAGACGTTCTTGGGGGGGGGGGGGGGGGGGGGGGGGGGGGGGGGGAGGGGGGGGTCCTGAAAACCAATACACCCTCAAGTGCTTCCAGGATTCCATGCATTTATGGTACCAACGCCACATATAAATGTATAAAAGAAGAAAAACTATTTTGAAAAAGGTTTTCAATTATTCAAACGATAGAACAAGCAAACAGTTTCTGATATAGGTAAAGTAATGGCTCAAGATATAATTAATGGAATCATATATGTATGCGCAGTAACCTATTGCAATTTCAAGCAACAATGGCCAATGTATTCGTGGTAGTCTCTAGTTTTCAGGATACATACAGCTCTATCACTGTCATGTTCTTGTCAGTGTCTGGATTAGTTCAACATAATTATGAATGTAGTGTGTATTAATGTTAAATTTTAGGAAACGTATATAGCCGAATCACTACCAGTGTATTAATGCAATTCATAAATAAGTAAACGTGAATATAATAAAGGTTTGCTGTTTTGATCTTTTAAGTTGTCGAATCATCAGTATGCCTGTTTGGGTGTGGTCATGTTATGATTTGTTAGTATCTTCCATGGAGTCTTTGTACAAAGATACAGTTTTAAACAATAATACTGTTGTAGTCATGGTTATATTACAAAGATAATAAATATGTGATCAATAGGGGTTTTAAGTCAATAACATAGACATTCAATCGGTTTTAGTCTACTAAAAGCTCATTTTAATACAATCTCACCAATATATAACGTCTATTTCACTTTAAATGTAGGGCCTAAGTAGTATTTAGCAGCCCAGTGTAGATTTGTGTGCAACAACATCTCTGAAACAGAACATTTGAGGGTGTCAACCTAAACTTTAAGTGAACTTGCTGTTGTAAAATGGCTGAAATTGCATTACGTAATGTACAACAAATGTTACATAAGACCCTAGCCCTCTATTTCTACTATTTCCAAAATTCATATTCCACATATTAGCTTTTCCCTTATTTTTGCCTTCCTAATCCTAATAAATATTCTATAATGCATTTTATTTAGTCACTGTTAAAAATTGCACTGAAATATTGCTGTTGAAAAAATAGATGTAGGGTTATATAATGTCTAATTACACGGCAAATCCTGCAACAACATTATATTTATAAGATTACAAAATACTATTATAAAATACACCACTAACAATACGTGGTTAATGCCGAACTTTACATTTAACAAACACTCTGTAAAATATTTATTTTCATTGTTTTTAAACTGGAGAATCATAAACAAATGTAATCACTATAATAATGTAAATTACATAAAAACATATAAACAAATGTGTTGTCCATAATATTGTTTGTATACTTTAAGCATGTCAAGGCATAGATTATTGTTCCCAAGTGGTATGCAGCACCACAAACGACTTCACTTGTGAGAAATGCCATGGACAATCAAGCACACCTAGTAGTTCATTGTACTGGCCAATCAACAAACGTACAATCTGTACAGGTACAGTTACTCTGAACGTTATGTATTATGTATGTAGGTACTATTAAATGCATACTAAATACGTTGTAGTAAGCCACTTAGAGCCAGGTCCGTTGATTAAATACCTCAGTTAAAATATCAACAATCAATTTAAAGGGACATTCCTGATTTTGCTGCAAATTTTAAGATGTGATCGACTAGCAGAGACTTTGTAACGATTGTAATTACATATCAAATATATTTTCTGCATAACATATTAGTGACTGTATATTAAACGTGATTCCGATCGTTATATTTGTACTAGGTTAAATTTAATTTTATTTCCTAAATGGGTGTTTTTTTCGTACGTACAAATATTAAGACGACCAGAAACACATTGAATATACAGGCACTGATATTTATATTTATCATGTAAGTTCAATCGTAGAACTATTTTATTAGTCTGAAACATCTTACAATGCAGCAAACTCAGGAATGTCCCTTTAAAAAATGTGATCAATGTCTGTTTAGTAGCTCTGTAGTACATCAATGAATTTTGCTACAGTTTTGTATAATAGGATTTTGTATGTAATTAATTGTGGGGTTTTTCTAAACCATATGAAAAATGAAAATGAATGATGACATTTTCTTCAGGTTATTGAATCCAGTTACACGTTTGCCATACACACATACACATACATACATACACACATACATACATACATACATACATACATACATACATACATACATACATACATAACTATATATACCTTTGCAGCAACGTGTTCCTATAATCAACACTGGTGTTGGCCAGGGGAGTGTCCGCAGAAGAACTTCGCCAGCTCTTGTATCTGCAAAAGAGGATTCATATTGAAAAGAAGAAACGATTTAACCCATTGTGATCGTATGTGTAGAATCATTAGCA
Source organism: Gigantopelta aegis (assembly GCF_016097555.1). Lineage (NCBI taxonomy): Eukaryota > Metazoa > Mollusca > Gastropoda > Neomphalida > Peltospiridae > Gigantopelta > Gigantopelta aegis. The sequence goes on along the minus strand of NC_054701.1, from coordinate 22,353,170 downwards.
CTGAAATATTAGTTCATATTTAATGTCTGCCTGAAGATCTATTATGAGACCTGTCACATATTACGTGTGTCCAGGTGTCATGATAGTTTCCTCAAACGTATTTTCGTTAATAGCTAAGAAAATTATAGTTTACATTAAAAAAATATTACATTACAAAAACACTTAAATCAACAGCTTTTATCTGGGGAATTTTACCATTCGTGTGCATGTGTATTAAGCTAAATCCGAGAAAATTAACACTTTAACGTTTTAGAAAACTGTAAACTGAGTCATATTTTTATTCTGTTGTTTCACTAATTCTTCATTCTCTGCTGTCACCCCTGCGCGTGCTGTAACCTCACCGTGGTGCAGGGGTGTAACATTTTCTTTGAGAATGGCCAATACAGCACAAAATTGAAGTTTTGAGTAAAATTCAGTATCTATCTGTGATATTTGTGTTTTTGCACAGTTCTTTCCACTGTTTTTGTCTAAATCTTGAATTTTCATATTGATGTTGATCATCACTTTATTTATTTGCATTACCATAGTTTGCTACCCAATAGCCGATGTATTTTTCGTGCTGGGGTGTCGTTAATCATTCATTTATTCATTCATTCATTCATTCATTCATTCTCTGCTGTCTCTTTGTCTCTGTCTCTGTCTCTCCCTCTCTCTCTCTCTCTCTCTCTCTCTCTCTCTCTCTCTCTCTCTCTCTCTCTCTCTCTCTCTCTCTCTCTCTCTCTCTCTCTCTATATATATATATATATATATATATATATATATATATATATATATTATAGTATTATATTTTTGTGAATGTGCCACCTGACCTTGAAACCTGTAAACTAACACTTCAAAACGACCATGGATCTATTGTCACTACAACCTCCGGAGCTAACAGTACAGCATGCAAGTTTGAAGCTGACACCTATACAAATCTTAAACCACGAAATCTCCAACTTCACCTAGTGTCTTCATTCTATAACGTGACTGATATGACCAACCCTCCATCTTACATAGACAAAAGCGAAACATCAGCTGGTATAGTTTCAGGAAGTGTTGATGTTTACAAACTCGACATCAAAGGTTTGTATCACAGCATGGTTGTCACTGCAATGATTACATATTGCAAGCATACATTACTTTATGCAATAAAACTGTACTCTGTGTACGGTTCTTGTTTCAACTGAACACACAAAACGACCAATAAACTGACCTAATAAATAAAGTAATTTTCATTGATAACGTTTCTTATATTATACACTTCTTTTATTATACTGCCTTTATGTATATATCCATCACTTCCTGCTTGTGCTGTTCCACCTTAGAAATTAAAACAGGTTCTATAAGCGTCTGTGATAATGTTTTCAAATATGTTTTTAGCTTCCTTTCAATGTTTGTTCAATATTGGTTTGTTTATCACAGCACCATACGGTGTTTTTATGGTTTGAATATAGATATTATTTTTCTCTTTTTGAATATTTAATTTTTTTTGGTATTTAATTTGAATATGCTTCATTTTGCCTTTCAGAGATGTGACTATTTCATAGTTGTCTACACTATTTTTGTTATAATTATAAGCAATGTTTTCTTATTTCTGTTGGAGTGTCGCTAAACGTTCATTCATTCATTCCCCTTCATCAATGTGTACACCCTTTTTTCTCGCTGAATAGATAATCCACAAATCACAGCAGGATGAACTTTCTGTTATATTTTCTTTCACAGGAAAAAAACATTATTTAGAAACAATAACGTTAAACGGGGGTGGCGACTGTATGAAGCAAATCGATAACACCAATACAGCGTCCATGCTAGACTGCACCAAAAACGTTTCTGTGCTTGAAGATATGATTTCAGGAGAAAGGTAAAGTGATGTTACTCCCTAACATGTCTTTATCCATCATGCAACATGACTAGTACACCCATTTGATTTTAAAAATCATTGCAGCTGCTGCTTTCGTTGTACAATATCTAGATTTCAGTAACAGTGAAAACTACAATTTGAGCAGTCGAATGTTTCTTGATACTTTCTCAGTAAATTAAGTGTAATGGATTTCAAGTTGATACTTAAACTACTACAAATAGTCTGTTACATCTGAAATGACATTTTAAATCAATATAAATCCCCTTCTCAATCCTTCTTATGCATTGTAAAATATGTATTAGATTTTGACATTTTAAACTTTTGCTAGGATGCAGTTATACTTGTATAGGTTTTATTAAATAATTTAATATTATAATGTGTACTTTATTTATTTAATCATACAGGTTGTGTGCTGACCTACAGACGGAATCAGGTGGCTATTTTATATATCTGGATTTTGACAATCATCCCAGTGGAACTGAAATATTTTCGCGACAGAAGGAAACAAAATCTCTTTGCTTTCGTTATGATGACATACCACCTGAGCACTGTTCAGAAACTAAACACTGCAATTCAAGTCCACTTCAACTTTCCACTAGGTTAACAAAATCCAGCGTGGTTAATGTATCTGTTAGTGGGTGGATAGATCCTTATTCTAAAGGACTTAGTCCAGATACAGCATCTGGAATTAAAGATTATATGGTGGAGGTACTGCCCGTGAAACGCGTTGGAGATGTTATGAGAGCAATATACCCAGCCATTGCATACTACAAAGTGAAGGATACACACCTGAGTCACAGCTTTCAGCTACCCAGCAGTCCTGGACTCTATTGCTTCATGTTAGAAGTACACGACATTGCAAGAAATGTTAGATATGCGAGACGGTTTGCACTATATGACAACACGTCGAGTATAATTATCAATCATACAGGACCATTGCGAGTTATTTCGGCTAGTGCACAGAGAAATTACTCCTGGCAAACACATACTGGTGACATCTGCATTGATTGGAAAGGAAGATATTACAATTCACATTATGTAACAACCAACCTCCTTAAACCGATAGAAAATAACGGTAATATAACTAATGGTAGCACGTATGAGCAAACTGTTGGATTTTTACCTGTATCTGGAACAGCTAATGTCGATGGCATCATCAAAGTGATGTATACCTGGACTTTAGATAATGGAACACGTACTAAATCCAAATTTGTACCCAATTTCCTGAATCAGTCTTTGTGTTTGAAACTCAATGTATCTGATGGCCAGACATACAACTTTTCCTTTGTTATCAGTGATATTGCTGAAAACCAAGTGAAGGACTCTGTTCAGATGCATGTTGACACTTCGGTACCAGTTATTACTAGTATGTGGCTGCGGAAAGGAGGAATTGATACAATATACGTGCACAGTAGCACTGATCTTTCAACAATGGACTTACGCTTTAAGGCTTATGATCCACACAGCGGCATATTAAAGGTACAGTGGTTACTTGGAACAGGCATCAGTCTTATGAATATTGGACACGGTCATCTGAAGGTGGACAGAATTGAGGTATGTTTTTTTTTAGTCATGAACCTCTTCCGCACATTCTTAATACACAAAGCTATATTCCTCTTATGTGGATTTTATAGATGGTTAAATTATTGAGGTATAGTAGTTGTTTGATCAATAACAACATTAGCCAACAGTGTATATGAATGGATATTATACTAACTCAACGTTAGAATCGAAATGTTCATAACATTTCATCTTTAATCATATTATTGATTGTGGCACAATAAAAACAAATGTTTTATCCTATTTACGGGATTGGTCTTGTCAGAAATGTTAAAACATTACAATAAATACCAAGCTTTTTCTGCTTCTACATATACCCTATTCAATATTGCTAACTTTTACTGTTTTCATTCATTCATGAAATCATATAAGAAAAAAGAGAAAGAAATGTTTTATTTAACGATCCACTCGACATATTTTATATATGGTTAAGGACCACACATCTATTGAGATAGGGAACTCGTTGTCGCCACTTCACGGGCTACTCTTTGCGATTAGCAGCAAAGGATCTTTTTAATGTACCATCCCACATATCGTGTATTACATACCACGGCTTTTGATATACCAGGTGTGGTGCACTGGCTGGAATCATATAAGAAATGCATGCAGAAAGCATCTGTTTAACACATATTATATACTTACAAAACATATCTCCGATATTGTAATTATATTTCTTGTGGCGTTATTATCCCATGAATAGCACATTTGTTACTAAATATATAAAATAGTAACTTTTTTCTACCAGACAATTCATAAATTAACTACAGTATGCACATAATTTTCTATGTCTTTTGTCACGTTACAGAAATGTTCTGACAACAGTCTGTGCTATTGTCCTATGGTTGGCAAGTGTGAGCTCTTCAACTACAGAATAAACCTCAACAAGCTGATCCAAAACAACACACATCATGGTCAACACAATCGAGAGTATTACTTTACATTTGTTGTAACTAATGGTGCCGGCCTCAAGACCATTGAACACCTTGACATCCTTGTAGATGCATCTCCACCAGAGAAAGGCTTAGTACAGGAACGAGCGTCTGATGAAGCTGATATTGATTACAGAAGTGATTCTTCGGTTTTGATCAACTGGAATGGGTTCATTGATCACGAAAGTGGAATTCATCACTATATTGTCGGATTTGGCCCAAAATGTTTAACTCAGGACGAACTGATGGTTGCAAGAAAGTCAAATTCCACTTTGATTGTGAAGGCAACTATAAGTGAAGTCCGAATGAACTTTCCATCAGCAGGACTGTTTTACAGTTCAGTAATAGCAATCAACAATGCACTAGAGCCGTCAGCAGTAGCGTGTTCGGATGGGATTAGTCATGATATAACACCACCTTTAGTTCATAGCATTTCACTGAAGTCGAGATATGTTTTACATCTTCATAAAGGCAATAAACAAGGCGAACCTCCAGATAGGTGAATTTTGTTGGAAGATTTTGGGCGGATGGGTAATTTATTTAATATTATAGTAAATGAGGATAGAGAAAAAAAGGTAATAATGACAGTTCCAATATCATAATCATTGTCATCGCAATCATATCTGTACTTATTATAGTGGTGATGTTGGTAGTAGTAGTAGTGGTAGTAGTAGTAGTAGTAGTAGTAGTAGTAGTGGCAGCAGCAGCAGTAGTAGTAATAATAGAAGTTTTGATTAACGACACCACTAGAGCACATTCATTTATTAATCATTGGCTATTGGATGTCAAACATTTGGTAATTTTGACATAATATCATCTTAGAAAGAAAACCCTCTTCATTTTGCCATTAGTATCAAGGGTATGCACCACCCCACATACGGGATAGCACATACCACGGCCTTTGATATACCAGTCGTGGTGCACTGGCTGGAATGAAAGTAGTAGTAGTAATAGTACTAGTTTAGTAGTAGCATAGTTGTATTAGAGTACTAGCTGTAGTAGATGCGTAATATTAATCATTGTTAGTA